>NW_020956553.1:13532-135861 GCF_003031625.1 Empidonax traillii
TCTCCAAACTCACCCTGAGCCCCTGCAGCGAGTGCTGGATGGGGCCCTGGGAGAGCAGAATGTGCCTGAGCTGTGGGAAAGGAGCCAAGGGATAAACATCACACTCAGGAAAACACAATCGCTGCAGAGAGGAAAATTGATTCCCCTAACAGTTTTATTCACATAATGTTTGGTGGCTTTACCAGAGCTCCCGAGTTATCTCCCTCCTCCGCTATTTAACGCCGCACAGAGGATGTTCTCCCAATCTCTTATCTCTTTAATGGCCCTTCCTTTTGAGAGTGGATATATCACCGGATCTGCTGCGGCGTCACTCACCTCAAACACGGCTTTCTGTTCAAAAATGTTCCCCTTGCAGGAAAAAAGACCCTGTAGAAGTTGCTTCTGCCCATAAAACGAAACTAGAGGAAAAGAGAGCTTTCAGTGGCTTTTGTGGGACTAATGGGGAACAATCCATCCTCTGGATCAGGGCTGTAAAAATCTGTTTTGGCCAAAAACCTGGATTACTATTTGCTTTTTTTAATTTCCCCCCAACAAAAGGAAATTTATTGACACCCCACCATGATTTTGGTTCGGTGCCTGTGCAATCTGTCAACAAGGATGAGCTCCCCACACTTAATCCAATTACACAAATATTCCCTCAGCAGAATTATTTGAGAATGAAACAGGCAAAAAAAATGTCACTGGGGACTTTTTCTCCCATTTGGCATCAAAGCACGAGTTCTTTCCTCATGGTGTCAGCTGAGGGGACCCTGCAGTGGCTGGAAGTGCCACCTCAGCACAGCCACAGCACCAGCTCTGCATGGAGAGCTTGGGATATGTTATGGAATTACCATCCCCTTGCCATCAAAAACCTTGCTGGAAGCTGGGGGTGGGTCTGGGGGCTTGGGTCAGTGGAGGTGGACAGAGTCCAGCCCTGGCTCTGCTCCATGATAATCGTGGAATCCCAGACTGGTTTGGGTGGGAAGGGACCATGGGCAGGGACACCTTCCACCAGCCCAGGCTGCTCCAAGCCCCCTCCAACCTGGCCTGGGACACTTCCAGGGATCCAGGGGCAGCCACAGCTTCTGTGGGTAACCTGTGCCAGGGCCTGCCCACCCTCACAGGGAACAATTCCTTCCCAATATCCCATCTATCCCTGCCCTCTGGCAGTGGGGAGCCATTCCCTGTGTCCTGTCCCTCCAGTCCTTGTCCCCAGTCCCTCTCCAGCTCTCCTGGAGCCCCTTTAGGCTCTGAAAGGGGCTCCAAGGTCTCCCCAGAGCCTTCTCTTCTCCAGGCTCAGCATCCCATCTCTCCCAGCCTGGCTCCAGAGCAGAGGGGCTGCAGGTGGAAAATGAGCTGAACCCTTGGATCCTCCTTTACTCCTCAGAGGGGAACAAGCAGCTGCTCACCCCAATCCAGTGCTCACAGCTAGGGCAGGGCCTGGCAGGCTTTGTTCTGCTCTGACCTCAATCTCCCTTTTCTCCCCCAGGACATGGGGCTGGTCCCCATTCCCCTACAGGCAATTGCTCCGTCTGACACCTCTCTCTGCTGGGAAGAATTTCCTGATGCTCATGTTTCCTCTTCCCCATTCCTTTCTCACACTTCACGGCTGCAGCTCTGCCTCCATCTGCTTTCCCTCCTTCCCTTCTCCTTCTAGGGCACGTGGGGAAAAGAGGAGGTGCCTGTGGACCAAGAAAAAATTCACTGTGTCAGACACGGAGCTGATTTCATTCCTGGGGTAAACCTGGGAAAGGCTCCAGGGCTTTCCTGGGGGGCAATTTGGCCCAGAGGGAAGTGGAGGCATGGGGAACACATTAGGAGGGTCACCCCACTGGCTGCAAACAGGCTTTGTATTGTTACCAAATGTTCATTTATCCAAAAATAGAATTTCAGAAATGTAGCAACTTTGCACAAGGAATTCAGACGATCCAGGAAATCCAGAGGTAGCCCCGTGACCCCGAGAAAGCCCCAGGGTACCCCAGAGTGGGGGGTGTGAATGGGGCCGGTGGAGCAGCTCCAAGGGGTGGAAGCACGGGACTGTTCATACATCCCCCGCTCTGGGGAGAGCGGATGGGAAAAGCCGGGAATAAACATCCCGCTGCCTGCAGATCCCGACGGCTCGGGCAGAACGCGACAGCAGAGGCAGCTGCTGCCATCAGCTCCGTGCTGGAGAGCTGGGGCAGGACATCTCCTCGTCCTTTGGTGAGTGCAGCAACCCCATCCCCCCCTCTGCACCTCCAGCCACGGCCACCCCCACCTGCGATGTCCCCTGTGCAGCCCAGCCCACCCTCCTGCCTGCCGGGGCAGACCCCGGGGGCTGGGGAGGGGCTGTGGGGCTGACTGATGGAGAGAGAACTCCCACCCTCTGAGTGCTGGGCACCAGGGAGCTGGGCAACAGCGATGCCCCTGAGATCATTTCCAGTAGAAAATGCCAGGCATCTAAATTCAGCCTTTTATGGGATGGGGGGAGGAAAACCCCCCAAGTTTCCCTCATTAAAGTGCAGTATCTGCAGATGCAGTGCACTGAAAGCAGAAGAAGTGGGAGGACAGTGGGGGCTGCCTGGATCTGGGGATGAGATCTTTTCAGCAGCCCTCCCCAGAGCTGGCCTTTCCCACGTTCCTGGACAACCCCCTGCGTGAGCACCACTGCCCTTGTGTCCCACCCCACGTGCTCTCAAAGCAGAGCTCCTTGCACTGAAGCCACGAGCTGAGAGTCCAGCCAGACCCTCACCTCCCCCCCTGCCCCCGGGCACATCCACACAAGTGGCCCAACTGGATGAGAAGGGAGCGAACCTGAAGTGATTCAGAGAAGAATTACTCCAAGAGACCAAAATATCACCGGCACCTCGGTGGCTTTAATGCATTCTGCCTCTTGGCCAGGAGTGAATAACAATGGAAAAGCAACCCCGGAGAAATATCAGCCAGACAAAGAGCAGCGGCAGCACCGGGCGGGGGCTGGGGATGTGTTTAAACACAGCAAGCATTGAGAGCACAAAGGATGCTCAAAGGACACCGATGGGTAGATGAGGTGGGTTGCAAGCTCCGTGTTTCCAGGCTTTTTTCTTGTTTTCCCAAAGGTCAGGAGCATCCTGTTTGCTGCTTGCCTGGTATTAACCATGCTGCAGGTACGTGCTGTTTTAGAGGAGTGGCCACAGCTTAGAAATGGATATTGGAGAAGTTAGGGTTGGCCAAATACATTAATCTGCAGTGTGGGAGCGGTTCAAAATCTGGATTTGAAAAACAAACAAACAAACAAACCACCACAAACAAACAAAACCCAACAAAATCCTGACATGTTCCACCTATTTATGTATTTGTTTCTTTATTTTACCTCCCTTGCCCCTAAAGGAGAAAATACAAGACTGAACTAAGACATTTCAGTATTTCCTTCAAGAGCAAACCTCTGACTTTTAAATATGAAACTAATTCCATTTTATAATTACGTTCATCCAAATTCGTGTTTTGATGAAGGGCTTGATTATCTCCCCCTCTGCCTAAAACCCTGCAGCTGTGGGGCCGCAGGCAGCAGGAGTGGCCCTGGCAGTGCCTGAGCTGGCACTTTCTCCTGGAGTCACCTGGAAGGCCCGTGAGTGACATTATTTTGGCAAGCTGTGCACCAGGACCTTGCTGTGGAGGGGGTGTCCTGGCTCCTGCTGTTCTACCCCCATAGCTGGTTCAGCCCAGGGCTCACAAACCCTGTCTGGGCTCAGGGATCTTAATGACCATCATATAAATATCCCCTTAGTGCTCCTGGGTGTTCCCACCTCTTTTATAGGGAAGGCTCTCCCGAACGGAGAGGACCTGCCAAGCATCCTTCCCTCGAGCTGACTGGCAGATAATGCAGAAGGTAGATGTGGAAAACTGGCAGGGAGTAAACTAAGGGTTGAGAGCAGCCACAGCACAGGGTGTGGAGGGCAAGGTGGCCTCCCTGTACCCTGTCCCTGCTGTGAGCTGGCACTGCCATCCAGAGGAGAGGATCCAGAGGTGAGGATCGCTCCCAGCACTCCATAAACACCCTCGGGGCTGGAGAGGAACAAGATCCTCCAGGAACCCTTGCAGGAGTTGGGAATGCTCCCCATCCTCTGTAAAGGAGCAAGCCCCATTATTCAGGAAAAGTGAAAATGTAGGTGAGGACGACCCCCATTATCCAGGAAAAGTGAAAAAGGAAATGTGCCAACGAGTGCCATTATCTGGGAAAAGTGAGGACGTGGCTGAGCCACAGATGCCCATTATGTGGAAAAGTGAAAGTGTGGATGAAGCAGCCACTCCTCCCTAACTGCTCCTCTAAAACACAGTGGAGGAGGGTGAGCAGAGACCCTTCCCAGTGCTTTTCCAAGTGCTGCCTTTGGCTCAGTCGAGCGGGTGAGGGGCTGCTCCTTTTCCTTCCCAGCAGTGAGAGCTTTGGGGTCACCAGAGGAAGTCACCCCCTGTCTCTTCCCAGTTCCCACCAGCAGAGCCTGGAGACCTCACTGGGTGGGAATGTGGAGGTAGGGCTGTCTTGAGGCTCTGGTGGCTGCAGGGTGAAACCTCCAGGATGGGGAGGAGGCAGGAGTGGAGGTTTCACAGGACAATGACGACTGTAAATCAGGGAAATGGATCTGGGAAAGCTGCTGAGCCCAGCTGGGCTTTCACCTGAAGAATTATCAGACACTCTTAATGATTTGTGCCAATTCTGTGCCACCAATTTTCTCCCTGTTTCATTGCTTATAAAAGGGAACAGTCCCTGGGATCATCTCCTGTGGGGAACACCGGTGATGGGCTTTGCCAGGGACAAGTTTAATGAAGTCTGGAGAGTGTCCTTGGGCAGACACTGCCCTGGGATGAGATTTCAAGCCAGGTGTGTCCAAGTGCAGCACTTCACCTGGTAATTCTTATTTTCTTTTGGCCACAGCTGTTTCTTGGTGTTTCTTAGGATTCCCAGCATAAGACAAGGAGCTCTTCTTAATCCATTTCAGTGATTCCTTGGGATGAATGAACTTTTTCCTCCTAATTTCAAACCTACTCAAACATTATGGGTTTGAAGGTTTGTAGAAAGGATCAAATGCTATGGAGATACTGGGATAAAGGGCACAGAGAAAAACAAGTTGCAGTTAAAATAATTTTGTACATTTTCTGCCACACCCTCTGCTCGTTGAGCTCCAGCAGAAATCCTCCCCCCAGCATACAAAAAATTCTATCCATCACATTTTAATTTTACTTTAAATCCAATTTGTGAAGGAATGGCTCGAAGTCTTTGGGAAGGTTGTTGTTCCAAAATATCAGCGATGCGGGCAAACTTCTAAAAGCATTTCAAGATAGTCACAAGTCCTTTGGGTCCCTTCTGATCACTCTACTAAAGCCAACAGATTGGACACACATCTGAGACTTTTAAATCTTTGTGGGCAACTGTTAACAAGCAGAACATCAGGCAATGGCATTCCGTGGGGCTCTGCTGGCACAGCCCTGGATGAGACGGGAGCTGAGCTGCAGATGAAGGGCTGGAGGTTGAGGCACCTGGCCCAGGTCCAGCCCTGCAGTGCTGGGGGTGCTGAGCATCTCTGGCAACAACCTCCTCTCCTGACGTGGCCTTGTGAGCAAGAGGGATGTGACAACCTCCCGGAGACTGTTATGGCCTCGGGGGTTGGACATGATCATCCACCCTCAGCAGCTGCCGTGGGGATGGGGCCCACCAGGCCTGGGCATGGAGGGCAGTCAGGCTTAAGGGGGGGAAAAAGAGGAAGAATCCATTCTGGACATGGGAATAGAGTTTGTGCTGACTGCAGGTACATAAAATCCCCCTTTAAAATAAGATGGAAAAGTTCTTCATGGACTGGAAAGCAGCTTCTTCGTGGATCAGAAAGCCACGGTGGAAGGGATGGTGTCCAAGAGCACACCAAGAGATGCCAGAACAAGCCTGGGATGTGTTGAAGGAGTTCACGTGGGAGATGCTGTGACTGTGGCGTGTGGGATTGTGGCACACGTTGGGTCACTGGGGAGAGGAGGGTGATTAGAGAGGTGCAAAAGCCAGGAGCAGTGTGTTTTCCCTCTTGATCTTTGCTGTGGAAGACAATGAGGGGAAACATTTCCATTTCAAAGGCGTTGTGCTTCGGAAATCAGAATATGACCCTGACAGGGAGGGGAGTCTCCAAGGAGGAAATCAGGGAGCAACTGGAGAAAGTGTAGTAAATCCCCAGGACGGGCTGGTATTTATCCAGGAGTTCAGAAGGAAATCAAGTGTGAACTCCCGGGAAGGTAGTGACACGGATACTCAGTTTATTCTGTGGGTGAGGGAAAGGGAACCACAATTCCTCCTATGGATCAGCAGCCAAAGATGACACCAAAATAAGTGTAATATGAGAGGCAGGCACAGATGTTTCCAAAATTCTCCAGAAAGAGAAAAATTAAAGCACAGCTTGGGAAGAGCTTTCTGTCACTCCTTGGTCAGCCGTAGATCACCCCAAGCTATTTTGATCCGACAATGTCCTGCCGCTCGCAGGGGTTTGTGCTCACACGTGGCTCCCCAGTGTGTTCCAGCAGGGAGCATCCCCAGGCAGCTCTTCTCCCACCTACCCCAGATGGGGACAGTCCCCGGCCACGGGTCCCCCCCGCTCAGGCTGCAAACTCCAAATTGCAGCGCAGCTGCCAGGAAGCGTTTCCCGACGTCAGGCACGAACTCCTCTTGACAACCGATACCACAAGCCTTATAAAACGAGAGCCGGCCGGAGCCCTGCCGAAGGCAGCCCGGGCTGTGCTCAGCACCCCCGGCACTCGGAGCGCAGGTATCACATCCTGCTGTCCCGGCCGGGGGGGACGGAGGGACGGATCCATCAGCAGCACTCAGATCCCAGAGTGGCTGGATGCAGAGAGGGCCATTACATGCTCTAATTCCTGCGCAGTGACTCATGCACCAGCAGGGACCAGGTGACAAAGTCTCCATCGCTCCTATCCCCAGAAGCACCCGCGAGGGAGGAAGAGCAGTTCCCAGTCCGGGGGTCCCTGCCCCCCTTGCTGGTCGTCTGTAAAATCAGACTCCGAAACGTCACAGCTGGGGGATCCGAGCCCACGCAGCGCCTCATTCTCCCACTTCTTCTGGTTCCCATCCAAAGGAATAAAGGCTCCTTGTGCCGGAGGACGGCCGGCTCCATTCAGGGCTTTAATGGGAGCTGACAGCTCCGGCGGGCAGCCGGCACAGGCGGCCGGCATGGGCATGGAAGCAGCGCTGCTCCGGTCCCCCTGACAACACCAGCCCTGGCTCATCCCGCTGCCTGCAAAAGGTTAAACACGAGCCATTTCCCTCCCTTTTGTTATCGTTTTTTAATCCCATTGTCTCCAATGTGTCACGGGGGGGGAAGGAACGGCCGATCCGTGTTGGAAATCCCTCCCAACGGCGTGAGCAAGAAACCCCAGAGGTGCTGCAGGACGGGATCCGAAATGCCAGGGCAGCGCTGGAGTCATTATCCCAGCACGGGAGGCAACCAAGCCGGGAGGAGCTGGGATGCACGGGAGGGATGGGGTGAGGGGTGGGGGGTTACACCCACACCCCTGCCCTGTGCTCCTCCCTGGGGATCCCTCCCGTGCCACAGAAAGGGAACAGAAATGCTGCCGATGGCTTGTCATTACCGAGCAGCAGCTGTGACACGGCTGGTACGGACCAGTGGGACGCACCTGGAGGGAGAGGCTGGAATCCTCTGTGGTTCAGCCCCCAGGGATCCTGGGAAGGCTTTCCCTGGTGGGGGATCCAGTGCCCTTGCCCAGGTAGCCAGGGGTGAAGCCCCCCAGGAGCCGCCTGTAAAGGAGGGGGGATGCTGTGGTGCCATGGCAACAGCCCTCCTCTCCATCCCACTGATAACAGGGAAGCTCAGCTGGAGTGGGTTTGAGGGTTTTAGTGCTATTTGGAAGAGAAAAAAAAGGAGAAAGAGAAGCCTGGAAAGGCTGTGGGGGGTTGGGGACACACGGGAGAGCCCTTTCCACAAACATTATCTTTTGACATTGGAGAAAGGGCCATCCATCAGCTGCCCTGAAAATCACATGGACCTGTGCAGCCACCCTGAGCACTCAGATAGTCCTGCCATGGTGGGCTTTTGGCTCAGTCTGGGAGGAAAGAAAGGAAAAAAGACACCAAATCCTGTACACTGCCAGATGCCCAGCCACTGGGGAATGGCTGACCAGCATTCCTAGCCCCTGAGGGCATTTTGGTGGGACAGACTGCATGTGTGGCACAGCTCCAGGCACTGGGAGCATTGCCCACAGTGTAGAGCTGGATCTGCTCCTGCCCTCCAAAGCTGGATTTATTCTGCCCGTGTGTGGCTCAGGACAGGGAATGTCCTGCAGATGCTGCTGGAGTCTTTCTGTTTGTTTATTTTCCTGGCAACAGCCATCACGGGGAAGGGGACTCTGTGGTTCAACAAGTGTCCTGGGACCACAGATCCAAACCCTGCAAATCCACGAGTGGAAGAGAAGAAACACAGGAGATGTGAGAGCATCCTTTTCTTCTCAGCTTGTGCATTTTCCAGGTGCCAGAAGCAGCCCAGTTGACTGCAGTGACATGAACGGATGGAATTCCCGGGGGTGGGTCACGACACCCCTGTGGTGCAGCTCCACACGGCAGTGCAGATGTGCCGGGGAGGTGGCACAGCAGCGGCTCCTCCTCGGGCTCTGCTTCTGAGCAGATCCTGCCCAGGCTTCCCAGGCAAACGGAGAGCACTCCCCTCCCCAGCGAGGCCATCTCACCAAAGGATAATCTGCATCTCAACAGCTCATTCCGGCTTGGGCGCTGCTGCCAAAACAGCCCACAAGTGGGACTGGGAAAGGGGGAAGTGGTGGGACAGGGACAATTAGAGCCAACTGCGGTGGAGGGATTTTGAGTTGATCTCTTTTTTCCCCTTTTAATAGCCCTGGATTATAAATATGGCAAAACCACATGTTATCAGACAGAATGAAACGATTAGGAAGGGCTCCCAGCCGTGGGGATGCGCGCCTTCGCTGGGGCCTCGTGCTCTCTGATGTGGACACCTGCTCTCGAGAAATCTGATGGGTGAGCAGCGGCTTGACCAGGATGTGGGCCCCAAAAAACCCCCCGAAGTCAGAGCAAATTTTAGTCAGGACCATTTGGGTGCTACTGAAGGACCAGCCCATCCCATCCCATCCCAGTTGCTGAGTCATTTTAATGCAGGCAGCAAGCAGCCTCTGGCTGGGGGAGCAGGAGCCCGAGCACTCCACACACGGTTCTGATTTCTTGGAGGAGGCAGCAAGCCCTGGTGGGTTTAATGGATGTCCAGGCAGCTGGGGCTTAGCTTGGACTCTCCTGAGCAGGTTCTGCTGGAAACAACGCCCGTGGTTTTTCTGTCCCATTTGCTTTGTGCAGTTGTGGTTTTTGCTCATCAGACCCCACTTCGGGTCCCCCCACCCCATGTGCATATTCCTCTTTCTTCCCTTCCGATGTCAGGAAGGTTTTCCTCGAGCGGGGCTGCTCGCAGGCGTCCCCCCGGCCCGGGCTGTTATTTATGGGGCACCTCTGTGCAGAGCCAGCGCCGGGAGGTGAGTGAGTTATGGCTCCGGGTGACATCATGGAGTGGACTTCATAAGGGGGCTCAGCGGATGGTCTCTGAAGACAGCTGCAAAAAAAAGGCAGCCCTGAAGGATATGATGGAGTGGGTGAGACATAAATTTCTTAGGACAGGCAGTGAAAAAACGTTTACAGCCCTTCTTTCCTGAGTCTGGTTTCAATCAGAGCCCCGGCCGCTCCACTGATGCTTCGCACTAAGCACTCGCTCAGACACACACTTTATGCTCTCAACCTGCCTCAGCTATTTTATTTTATTCCCTTTTTTACTGGTTTCAGAATGCACTGGTGCAGGATGGCTGGCAGATCCCCGGGCAGCCAGCTCCCATGGAAAGCAGCTGCAGCCCAAGGCTCTGCACATGGATGTGGGTCTGGCCTGCAGACGGGAACCAACCCCGAGAAATATTGATAACGGTAATGAAGGGCCGGGTTTATAAACCCATCACATTGCAGTCACAGCCTATAACAAACGGGGTATTAACTCTGACATTCATTAAGGCAGTTTGCCATTTCTTCCAGGCTTAATGGAAAATCTGCCTGCTTAGCAGCGCTTGTTGCAGTGGCTGGGGAATGGGAGGTTACTGATTAGAAAAGCCCCGAGTGCTTGGCTACCCTAAAGGGCATTTGAAGTTCATTCTTGGGCTTCTTGTTCCTAATTTTATTTTTATTGCATGTCTTGGGCCAACTGGTTTCTAAGTTTGCTGGGTCTGTCCTCGGGCATGGAGCAGGATGGGCCTTTCCCATCTCAGCCCTCCAGAGCTGTCCAAACTGCTGCAGGAGATCTTCTGGATGGAGCCTCCATGTGTGGAGTCATCTTCCTAGTCTGGAGAAAGCCCTGCTTCTTGTGAACCCACCAAATTTGTTTTACTACAGCTTTGTCCCCTGACTTCTTGTCTTCCTTCACCCTAGATATAGAGAACAGGTTATTTCTTTCTTTGTTTTGCCCAGGTTTAGAGATCTGAACACCCTTGGAGCCTGTTTCTGCCCAGCCTGTGCTGCTGTTGATTAAACAAGTTCATTCAGCTCTTCCACTGAGACTTGAAATTCCCCAAAGAGCTCATGGAAAACTAAACAATAGACACATTCCCTCTGAGCAGCAAGTCTTACGTTCCCCAGGTGCCTGGTTCCCTCTCAGGTTTGACAGTCATAAAAGCCATGCCTGGTTTCTTTGTGAGGAGACATGATTTTCACCCACATCCTCTCTATATTCCCAGGGATCCTCCAGGAATATCTGTGCAGGTGGACCGGGGTGATGGGGAACACGGTTGTTGTTGAAGCCCACCTTGGGTGGGTGCTGTGGGCTGGGGGATGCAGAACCCTTGTACCTCCCCTTCCCTGGGCTGTGTCTGCTCTGGGCAGGACACCCCTGCTCCCTGCACCGAGGTCAGACATCCCTTCCACGATCCTGAGCTTTGCAAAGCTTCTGCTGCCCCAATCCTGGAGTCAGGAGGGTGTGAGAGGAGCAGGCACCTTTCCCAAGGGCAGCTCAGAGCTTCCCCAGGCTGTGCCAGAGGGATGAGCCTTTTGGTATCAGCACATCTCAGAGCTCTCCATCTTCGTGGAAAGAACCACCTTCCAGTCAGCACAGCAAGTTAATCTCCATCTGCCTCTCCCGTGGCCAGCCCGTATTTATCAGCATTCTGCATTTTGCATGTATGTGCGAGGCATTTAATAAAACCCAGACCGAGCAGATGAAAGATTTATCCGTTTGCCCTGAGAGATGTCCCTTGCGAGGGCAACCTGGGACTCGGGAGCGGAAACCTGGATTGTTTTTTGTGGCAGCTGCGTGAGGAGATACAGAGCCTTTGAAGTGCTCCCGGCCCCGCTTCCTCCCCTGCCCCGGTGCCACCGAGGGGCAGCGCCGCGGGCAGGCACGGTGGGCACGGTGGGAAGGGCGTGGAGCGATGCACGGAGGAGAAGGACAGGCAGGAGGAGGAGGAGGAGGAGGAGGAGGAGCCCAGGCTGGCCACTGTGCCACACAGCGCCAGGCTGGCACGGGCAGCGCTGGCTCAGCCGGCTCCGCTCTGCCCCGAACAGCTCTCGACGAGCCCTTCTTCTGTTAGAACAATTGTCGGCACAACGTGACAGCGCGGAAACAACTGCCTGCCCGGGAGGTGACAGCAGCTGGAGGAGAAGAGCCACCTCTGCACCGCCCTGAGCCCAAGCACTGCTCTGGCTGGAGTGGGACAGCCGGGAATGGCAGCGGGTCCCCTCCTGCCCCATCCTCTCCCCAGAGCATCCCGGTCCCACCCGCCCCGTGGCTCGGCCGAACGCCCCGAGCTGCCGCGGTGAAGCGAGCAGGCTGCCCGGCTCCGGCGGGGGAGGGAGCGGAGCGCTGACATTTCCCCACAGTCCCCCAGTGCCCATCTGCAGAAGGGCAGGGAGGCGCCGGGCAGGTGCCAGCCCAGATAAATACGAAGCGAGTGGTCCCGGTGGAACCATCGGGGCTCTGCCGGGGAGGGGAGGCACCGTCGCTGCCGTGGTTACTAATGAACAATTTTAATTTCTTCCGTAAACAGCTAATAAGGTTCATCTCTCTCTTTCTCTCTGCTGCACCATTTATTTCTCGCTTTGAAAGGCGAGCAAGGAAATTCAGGCAGAAGATGGGAGGGGGGTTGATGCTAAATGTCGGCAGTGCCTGATGAAGCCTAATTCTCCCTCTGAGCTGCTGCAGCAGCATCTTCACCAACAGCAAGAGCCCACGGCAGCTGGTGGCCAGAGGAGCCGGTGGAGCCTGCCCTGGGATGTGTCTGAAGTGATGGGGTAGCAATTTCATTCCTGCTGATCATCAGAAAGACTCACAGGGCAGAAGTTACTCTGCAGAGGGACTGTGGACTCGTTCTTGGAGGGGGACAGGGGACAAATAATGACCAGCCTGGAATGGAGTCACCATCCCTAGAAGTGTTCAAAAATCATGTGGATGTGGCACTTGAGGACATGGTTTAGTGGTGACCATTCCTTAAATCCATGAGACCATCAAACCTAATGCAAGATAATTTAAGGATGTCAGAACCTGTGGATCAGACCTGCGGCAGTTTTAAGCAACCTTAGGTTACACAAAGTACAAAACTGCCACTCAGCAGCTGGAGCCATTTCCCAGCGTGTGTGCAGAGCAGCTTTGGAATATTTGAGACAGAAATGATGAAGCTGAGAGAACACTGTAAACAATTTTCTGTTGGTATTAACTCCGAAGTTTTAAATGGTTCCTCCAGCTGTGCTCGAGTGTTTCATCTCCTTTCGGGGAACTTTCAAGCAGCTTTCACTGGCATGGATATTCCAAAATTTCTGGAGTCTCCTACCAGTATCCTGGGTCTGAAACACCCCCCCCCCCGCGCCCCCAGAGAGCTGGGGTCACAGCCTTATGTGTATGTCCCACCCAACCTGGTGCTTTTCATGGGTGCAGTCCAGGTGGGACCTGCAAAAATCCAGGGGGGGAAGAGACCACCCCAACCACACTGTTTCCTCATGGAAACAGCAGCCTGCCTGCAGACATCCCATAGACAGAGGAGGGAGGAAAATTTGTCAGGTGAATTTGTCAAGCAGTGGTGATAATCATTCATTTAGCCTGTAATGACATGGCACTTACCATGTAATAACCTGGATATTGCATGGAAATTACCATGTAATCCAAGGCTCGGGAGTTGCCATATTGTCAGGGGCTCCATGGTAATTTGTACCCTCTCATTTACAGCCCTGAAACTGCTTTTATTGTGGCAACAAAGAAGCAGATTCACAGTTTGCCAAAAGGAGAATCTCCAGAGGGATGTTATGAATAATTAGGCAGCCACGGTGGTTTTGGATAACATCTTTACTGTAACTCCATTAACTAACAATTGATTGCTTTCCTAGCTCTGACTTGCCTCCAGTCCTTCCACCCAGAGCTCCTCTATCCCTGTAAAGTCGCAGCTCTGCAAAGGCAGACCCACAGTGGGATAATTGCTCTGAGAGGATGAGCTGGGGAAGCAACATCCCTGAAGAGGCAGCAGCTCGAGCAGGCTGGCATTCACTGAAATGCAGGAACACCTCTGGAAATGTGGGGTCACTCCTCAGCTGGTGGAAGAGCGGATTGCCGTGGGTTTTGGAGGAGCACCTCCAGCAGATGCTCGTGGAGAACTGGCACAGGGTTTGGCTGGCACTAAGGATGGCCAAGTGCAAATTGCATTGGCACAACCGTTACACATTCAGTGGTTTCAAAATCGAGACAACATCCTATGGGTCAAAATCCAGGTTCAGATCCCACCCTCAGGTCTCCGTGTCCCCAAAAGCTTTTTCATAACTTATAAACGATCTCTGAGCAGGGTCCAAACCTGACCCTCGCCACCCTCAAACGCACATCCTCAGCTCTGCCTTTGGTGTGCTACAGCGTGCTTTGCTGAGCCATCATCCCACTGATAATGTGTTATTTTTAGATGGAAAACTCTGAGGTCAGAGTCAATGTTTTGCCTTTGCTGACGAGAGGAGGATGTGGCCCGGGCTGCCCTCCTGCACTCGCCCTCATCCCTGCCCCTCCTCATCCTCCTGACCCGCTGCTAACCCCCTCCCCCAGAGCTTCCCCCAGACAGCTCCCCCTGCACCCGGGGATGCTGCACTCACCGGGGGGCTGGGCTGCAGCCCCCAGGTCTTGTGGAGTCATGGAATCATTCAGCTGGGAAAAAACCTCCGAGATCATCGAGTCCAACATCTCCCTGTGCCTGCTGCCCCTGTGGGGGTCCCTGCCCTGGGCAGCTCAGCCCCTGCTCCTCTCCCTCGCTCTGCTGTCTGTCCCAGGAGG
The DNA here is from genome assembly GCF_003031625.1 of Empidonax traillii. NCBI lineage: Eukaryota > Metazoa > Chordata > Aves > Passeriformes > Tyrannidae > Empidonax > Empidonax traillii. The sequence goes on from NW_020956553.1 coordinate 27,824, forward strand.
CTGATGGACGGCGGGAGCCACTCTCGTGTTGTTGTTTGCTGTATAAACTCTGAAACCGGGCTGTGCCTTCGAGGGAGCGGGGTGGACGTGGGGGAGGTTTGCAGTTCCCAGTGATTGAGATTCTTTTGTTGGAGAAGCCTAAACAAACTCTGTAACCCCAGGGGAGATTCTGCAGAGTTTTAGTTTTAAGTGTTTCCTCTAACAAAATAACTCTTCGACCTAGAGAGCTACCAGGGAGCATTCCTGGGGCTGGGGAGGCTCCAGCAGCCCAGCCTGGAGATGGGACTTGGGATCCGAGTGTGAACATGGAGAACTTTGAGCACAGATGGGACAGTGCTGCTCACTACAGACTCACCTTGGTTTACTTCCCACCGGGGTAAGTCAAGGAAAATCCACCTGGAATAACATCCCTTATCATAGGACACTGGATTCTACAGGATCACACCCACACCTACCCAAGGGTTGGTGTAAGGATGGGGTGAGCTGACCAGAAAGGGAGGAGCCCCACATGTGAACAGTTGTCCATTGCGCTCCTGGATCTGCCTCACCCGGTATCACAAGAGCTGTCCCCAACTCTCTCACTGCTCTCAGCCCTTGCAAATGTCTCTCATCTCTGGTTTAACATGTTTGGTTGGGTTTTATTTTTTCAGAAGAAATGTAAAATTGCTGACCTGTTTAGATATCTCTAAAACTGCTACTATTAGAACCCCCAAAATAGCTTCAGTGAGTAGCAGATGTGCCAAAATGGAGAAATAAACACAAGTGTGCTTTTAACCTCAAAACTGTTTGCTAAGACTGGAATGAAACCTCAAAGTGGGCTCCAGCTCTGTATCTACCCCTTTCATCTCTTTCTTACACTGTGGTGCCCCAAACTGCCCCAGGACTCGAGGAGAGGCTGCACCAGGGCAGAGCAGAGGGGACAGTCCCCTCCCCTGGGTCCATGCCGAGCCTGGGCAGCCGTGGCCATCAGATGCCAGAGCAGTGACTGGGATCAGCACCAGCATGTCATGCTGAGCACCAGGATGCAGGGGCAGGAAAACACCTCAGGTGCCCCCAAAAACATCAGTGTAGGAAACCCCCTTGGTTCCTTTGCTGGTTGGACTCAGGAATCCCAGCAGCTCCCCTCAGTCCTGAGGCTCTTCCAGCCAGAGCAGAGCCTGCTCCCAGCCTGGCTCCTTTTCTGGAAGCTCTGCAGCCAGCAGTAATTGCATTTTGTCAAGTGGTTTTAGCAAAGCAATCCACATTTATTAGCCATCTGGATTAGAGAAATGATCTTCTTGATTCCAACTGCCAGCTCAGCCAAGGACTTATCACAGAACGGAATAATGTATCACATTCCTCCCTCCCCTCGTCATGAAGCGTCTGCTTCCCTCACACACTTTATTTACTTTGGTAAATAAAGAAGTATCTCAGACAGGTCACTGCTGGGTCCAGACTGCTGGAATCCAGGTGACAGTGTCAGGCAGGGATCTCTCCAGTGCTGTTTCTCTCTCCTGTCCTCACAGAAGGAGAAAGAAACTGTGACATGCACAGTCAATGTGAATTTTACAAAATCACCTCAAGCTAATGGGAAAAATTCATTAGAAAAAGGAAGGGGGGGGGGGGGAGAGATGATCCTGTCTCTTGTACATCATCTCTGTCCTCCTCCCTCCCCTTTAAACACCCTAGTCCAGAGACAGGAGCCTGCCTCTTTACTTTGACTGCATTAATTTTCTTCCTTGTTAGTTCTGTCAACCCAAGATGGAGAGACAAAGATCTCTGTGGGCACCACAGCCCGAATTATCCCTGTTTTAGCTGGAGACTTCTCCCAGCTCCATCCCTCCCCAGCGGAGGGACTCCTGTGTCCCTCCCCCTGCTCCCGTTGCTGCTGTACTCCGAGCATTCCCAAGCTCTGGGAGCTGCTGCAGGCCCAGCTGGCCTTTCCCAGAGCCCATTTCCCGGGAATGTGGGTGCTGATGGGCCCGTGCAGACACACCTGCCTCCAGGAGAGCTCTCCATGCACAGCGACCCGGGTTTGATTGCTCTGAGCCGGGCTACAGGGACCTGCTGCTCACTCCATCAAAACCCACACTTATTCCCATTCCCAGGGGGTTTTCCCTTAATTGAGCTGCTGACTGCATTAACCTGGGAGCAGGGTATTGATTGAGCAGCGGGAGCTGAGCTCAGCTCGGGCCTCTATTTACGGAGACGAGGCGTGGGGGCAGCCTCCAAAACGAGGACACACATGAGCCCATGGGGACTGTAATTTCCTTGGAGGGAGAGGAGAAACCCTCCCATCTTCCTGCCACACCTGCAATAAGACAGATCCCCTTTTAATGGAAACGGGAAGGCTTCACCCCCCTCCTTCCACCTGCGCTCGCAGGCATTCCCAGCACCTCCCGGCAGAGCCGCAGCTGAAGGGAAGGGAAATGCTATTTCTCACTGACATCCCTTGCAGTTGCCCAGTCCCTGACACCCCAAGGGCTGGGTCACAGCTGGAGGAACAGCTGTGGGATGTGGTAGCAGCTCCCCAGGCCAGAGCCAGCGGAGGGAGCACCCAGCTCCCCCCACCTCTGCAGCTCACTGGGGTTTTCCACAGCAGTTCAGTGAAATCCTTGGCATTAGGAAGTCCAGGGAATTGCTAAAAACCAGCATAGAGGAGAGGTGGGAAGGGAAATTGAAAAATGAATGAAGTTCTCCAAAGCTAAAAAGTCATTCCAGCACGTGCAAGGCCTCAAGTCACCAGGGATATTCATGGAGTCACCGGATGGTTTGGGTTGGAAGGGACCTTAAAGATCATCCAGTTCCAGCTCCTGCCACGGGCAGGGACACCTCCCACTATCCCAGATTGCTCCAAGCCCTGTCCAACCTGGCCTTGGACACTTCCAGGGATGGGGTAGCCACAGCTTCTCTGGGCAACCTGTGCCAGGGCCTGCCCACCCTCACAGGCAAGAATTTCTTCCCAATATCTAATCTAAATCTACCCTCCTTAAAGCCATTCCTGCACATTAACCCTGATCAGGAACACCCTATAATGCTCCTAAACCAGTGTCCTGTGGATGATGGTCTCAGGAGCAGCAGCCCAGCATGGAAAACATTGACATTTCCAGGTTGTAGGTCACCTGCAGCACCACTTCAGAAACTTCAGTCACTGAAGTTTTGAGAGTCACCCGAAGAGCCTTCTCTTTCCATAGTCTCTGAAAACCTAGGCTAGGAATTTTGTTCTAGTTTTCTTTGGGAAAGTTAAAAAATTTCTCATTCATCTTCTGTTTGGAGGGAAATAAGACAAGACTGTTAGAGCTGGCTGAGGCACAACATTCCCCTTCAGCCAAAAACACCACTGTTTCAGAGTCTTCTTTCATCCCACATTTGAGCAACAGTGTCAGCAGCTCCAAATTTCCAATGAAATAAAAATTCCAAACTCCTACTATAAACACTGGAAAGCCTTCTGTAAATATTTTGCTTCAATCAGGCTAAAGAGAGTCGCTCAGCTTTATCATTGAATAAACTCCAGCATGTTCTAAGTCATCGATGATCTCGCTGCTCAAAGACAAAGCCAGAGCGGAACTGGGGCTGAGGGACCTGATCCCATGGGATGCCCCAGGAATCTGGGGGGTGGCTCAAAGGTACTGCCCAGTGAGGGAGAGCAGCAGGCTCTGCCCTCCAGTTCCTTGTGCCAATTCCCACAGCTCTCCCATGGATTTACAGGCACGTTCCTGCAGCCCCAGGGTCTCGGGGTGACGCTGCTCTCTGTGTGTTTGTGTGTGCTGATTTCACGGCTCTGTTTACACATCAGGCTTCCTCCTCTCCAGTTTTCAGTGCTATCACTAATCCTGTTTAATTGAGGCTTCCTTGGATTAATGAGGACAAGCGAGGGGGTGTTGGCAGAGTGGAAGGGCAGCTGGTCCTTCTGTGGGCACCTGGAAATGCTGGTCAGAGCAGGAGGAGACAGATGCCAAACCACTTTAAGTGAGATCATTTGATAACAGAAAAATAATTGAGGCCCAAGGATACAGGACACCACCTGAGGTGGGGGTGTGTTTGCTGTCCCTGATGCCCTTGGAACACTACAGCTGGGATAAGGGTGTGGGATAAGGAAAGACACAAGAGGAATCTGCATCCCCCAGCTGTACAGACACCTTTCCAGCAAACTGTCCTGATGGGCTCTTGGAGGTTCCCAAACGAGGATAACCAACCTCCTCTGCCAGATGTGCTGCCTTCCAATTGCCTTTGCCTGGAGAATCACAGACTGGTTTGTGTTGGAAGGAACCTTAAAGTTCATCTCATTCCACCCCCTGCCATGGGCAGGGACACCTCCCACTATCCCAGGTTCTCCAAGCCCTGTCCAACCTGGCCTTGGACACTTCCAGGGATCCAGGGGCAGCCACAGCTTCTCTGGGCAACCTGTGCCAGGGCCTGCCCACCCTCACAGCCCCCCGAGCTGTTAAACCCCCCAGCTGGAGGTGCTGCACTGGGCAGCAGCACATCTGCCAGACAAATCTCACCAGAGCTCTGACTGCTCCCAGCCTGCCCTCTTATCCAGTGAGGGGCCATTCCTGGCTGCTGGGCTGTGTCTGAGAGGTTGTTATCCCAAACCCACACCCTCACATTTATCCAAAGCACTGTATTTTCCCTGTGGTTGCCCAGAATGTTGTATTAATTATTATTATTGTTGTTATCATCTGCTTTATCATAGCATTGGGATACTGACTCAGGGCTGCCCAGAGCAAAGGATGGCTGATACCTTCAGATTATTCATAGTTAATAAAGTATGATTAATGATTATTCATAATTCAATGGCTTTAAACTGGAAGTGAGTAGGTTTAGATTAGATATTAGCAAAAAATTCCTCCTTGTGAGGGTGGGCAGGCCCTGGCACAGGTTGCCCAGAGAAGCTGTGGCTGCCCCTGGATCCCTGGGAGTGTCCAAGGCCAGGCTGGACGGGGATTGGAGCAGCCTGGTGGAAGGTGTCCCTGGTGGTGGAAGGTGTCCCTGCCCATGGCAGGGGGTGGAACAAGGTGGTCTTCAAGGTCCCTGCCCACCCAAACCATTGTGTAATTCCATGATTATTAATTATTATTACTCCACTCTAAGGACAAGACGGGAGGGCAAAGATGAGGAGAGAGAAAGGGAGGACTGGCCAGGGGGATCTGCACTCAAGTCCAAGAAGGTCTCGAACGAGGGGGCTACAGAAGCACCACCAGATGTCTGGGAATCTTCCTGCATCTGATGGAAGGTGAGGAAATACAGGGTGGTTTGAAACTGCAGGTAGTGAGTGATAAAAGCTGGTTATCACAGGTTGGAAGAGGCAGAGCTGACCCTGCACTTCTGTCTGGGAGAGTGATGGGGGGAGTTGGCTCCAGGAGGGGCTGAGAGATGAAGACAGACACCTTTTTGGGGGGGAGTGGAAAGGTGGGTGCAGCAAGGGAAAGAAAAGCTATGGTTGGCTGCAGTCCCAGCAAAGGGCCAGAAAAATGATCTCAGTAAGAGTGGTTGGCTGGCTTTGAGCAGCCTGCCCTCCATCAGTCACAGCTCGGCAAGGGCTGGTCAGAGATAACAGCCTGGGAGCTCGGCTGCACAAGGACAGGCAGGGTCACCCCTGGGGGCTGGGCTGGCACAGGGGGCTCTGGGCACAGCCTGAGCCAGGGGCTGAGGCAGGAGATGCCCAAGGGATGGGGGTGAGCACTGGAAAAGAGGCTGAGGCAGCACAAAGCTCCTGCTCCCGGCAGAACAGAGGAAAGGAGGGCTTTGGGGCTGTGAGGTCATGGATAAGGAGGAAAACTCAGCATCACAGGCAAGAGTTGGGTCTACTGAGCACATGGCAGCTCCTCATGGGCCATGTGCCAGCCCTCTGGTTTCCTGATGCTTTTCTCATCATGGCTGGGGCTCCAGCCTGGTCCTCACTGGGCTTCCCAGCCACCTTCATCCCTGCATCCTGCCCATCCCACCATGCCCTGCACATCCCTGCATCCTCCCCATCCCACCGTGCCCTGCACTCCCCTCTCCTCACTGCTCCCCTTCCCCTTCAGCCCTTCCCTTGTGCAGGGAAGCTCCCTCCTTTCTTCTTCCCCAAAACCAAACAGAGCCAGAGCCAGAGCCAGCAGCTCAGGTTGCTTCCCACTGGGAAAACTACCTGTCCCAGCAGGAGGCTGACCCCTTCAAAGGGCCTGAAGGTTTCTGCTTGGTGTGAAAGAGGCTGAGAAGATGCTGAGTGTGAAGTGGCTCCTCTGAAGTTGGCAGTGAAAGCCGTTTGGCTTTGGCAGGATGTTCACCTGGAGAAGGATTTCTTCCCGTGAGGTTTGTACAGCACTTGTCATCTGCAGACATCCCAGGCTGTGAGCAGGGCACAGAGAGGGAATTCACATCCCAGGCTGTGAGCAGGGCACAGAGAGGGAATTCACATCCCAGGCTGTGAGCAGAGCTCTCCTCATCCACAGCCACCAGGGAGGAAGCAGCATGGAAGCAGGAGCTGTTCCAGTGATGATAATGTGTCTGTTCCTCTTGCAGGATCTTTCCTGACTGCAATCCCACTTTGATGTGAACTCAGAGGTGGTGTGAGCTCTGGATTTCACAGTACTGCTCCATTATCACACGAGCATGGAGCCCACAGCAGAGCCGCTCCTGCTTCCAAGGAGCACTTGGATCACAGCAGTGGTGCAGCTCCATTAATTGAAATGTTTTTATTTATTTCCACTTCATTTTTGCTCAAAGCTGCGTTTACAGGAAAGTTTCAAAGCTGCTAAACCATCGAGCCTTCAAACCCCCTCGATGTGTACATAGCTGGCAAGAGAAAACACTGCCTTGTTATTGTTCCTTTGCTTCCCACCCTTCATCCTTTCTGCTGCTCCCATTTGCTGTGTCTGATCTCCTGCTCAAGGGCTGTCTCTTGCTCCATGTCACTACAAAGCTGAGCACAGGGATCCCTTTCAATCTGAAAGAAGCCCCTGAATGTCGCCTCAGTAGAAATAATAAAGAATAACTTGGAGAGTTGTATTTAGCTGGGCTGAGCATGTGTTTTCTTGTTTGCTTTTGAAAATATTTTCATGTCCCATGGAGGTAAATTTCTTTCTAATGGCCCCACAACCTTTCCCTTCCATCCACCCATCCATCCTCTCCCTGGCTGAGTCCTGCTCTCCCAAATGTTCCAGGGACATTTCCCAAGGGGTTTCTTTCCCTCTCAACCCTTTTCTCAGCCCAGATCTCCTCTGTGCCCACTTCTCTCTTTTACCAGCTGGGATCTCACGATTTCCCCCTCCCAATACTCCTCTGGCTCCCTGTGAGCTCTGTTTCCATCTGCAGCAGTGGCAGTTTCTGGGGTCTTTGGGAGGTGGGTGGGGGCTGCACAAAGGGTGCTGCTGAACCCCAAACCTCACCCCTGAGCTGCAGGTGAGCTCAGCCTCCACTGAGGTCCTGATGCCCAGGGAAGGGGAGCCCAGCTGGGCAGATGTTCTTGGGTATTTCATCCCACATTTCCTCCCATGTCCCACAGAGAGCACAGACATTTGTTCAGGCTCTTTCCAGTTTGGGCCAGGCTTTCTCTGGGGGTTGGTGTTTTGAAACACTGGGAGGACACCCAACCAAACCCTGGGGTCCTTGCATGACCCTGCCCCTCCCTGCCATGGGCCATGGTCACCCTGCAGAGCCACCCCTGCCACCTGCCAGCTCTGGGACAGCAGGGGATGGATCAGCCCCTCTACTCCCCTGGCACTCACAGCAGCTCCAGGCCAAGCAGATGCTGAGAGGCCACAGCACCTTCCTGTGCCCCCAGCCTGTGGGTAGCAGAGCCCAGAGCTGCTGGCACAGCCATGGCAGTGGGAGCAGGCACACCAGGGGTGCCTGGAGGGGAGGAGGGGACAGGGATGGGGATGGGGAAAGGGATGAGGAGAACCCAGCTGGCTGCTGTTTCTCATAAGCAGTGAGTGAAAACCCCTCAGTTTTGCCTAAGTGGGAACATTTGCCTTTAATGAGCCTGAGAGGGGGGTTCTTTCTCTTGCTCACTTTTTTTTTTTTTTTTTTTTTTTTTCAGGGAAGCAGGGAATGGAAAAAGGTTCTTTTTTTTTTTTAATAAATAAAATAGCAGACACATCTCTGGGCGCTGGAATAATGCCCCTTCCCCCATCCTGGCACCACCAGCACCGAACACTGACTGCTAGTCTGGACTGAGTCCACCCTTCCCTCTCTGGTTGTGATATCCCTTAGCTCCCTTTCTCCTCTCCAAGCTTTTCAAGCATTTTGCCTTTCCTTGACCCCTCATGGGGTACCCTGCCCCCTGTGGGGGTCCCAGCACCCTCCCAGCAGGCAGTGCCACAGCCAGAGCACCCCCTGTGCCCCATCCTGTCTCTGTGTCCCACCAAAGGGACACCCTGAAGGGGGTGGCTTTTAAAGATGTGACAGAGCTGAATCCAGCACGGTCCCACACAGATTCATTTCATGGACTTAAAGACTGTGTTAGAGCCATTTATCTTTGAGCTCTGTATTTGCCACATAAACTCCGTCATTTTGGTTTATATTTCGGGTTATATTTGGTTTATAGATGTTTATGTGGCTGTTTTAGTGCATTTCTGCTTTAGGTCTGACCACAATGCTGCTGGTCAAGGAGCATGGGAATCTTGTTCTGTAGAGAATCATGGAATTCCAGGATGGTTTGGGTTGGAGGGACCTTAAAGCCCATCTCATTCCACCCCCTGCCACAGGCAGAGACACCTCCCACCAGCCCAGGGTGCTCCAAAGCTGGTCCAACCTGGCCTTGGACACTTCCAGGGATGGGGCAGCCACAGCTTCTCTGGGCAACCTGTGCCAGGGCCTCAGCACTCTCACAGCCAGGAATTCCTTCTGTAAATCTCCCCTAAATCTCCCCTCTTGCAGTTTTAACCCATTTCTCCTTGTCCCATCACTGCAGTTCCTGATTAAATGGGAACAGATACACCAGATCTGACCAGAGAGGAGATTTTTCAGTCTGAAGACAATATCAGTATTTATTCTGGTTTTCCACAAACAGCTAAAATTTCCAGAAAAAAAAATAATCCAATAAAACCCTTTCAATGAGAACCAAAAGTTTGTTTTAATAAGAGAAAGTGATTTGGTCTAGCTACAGGCAAAGCTTAATTCCAGCGGTATCAGAGCCTGCTAATGAGAACCAATCAAACAAGCACACAAAAGATGCAGAAAATATTAACTGTTTTCCTGTCGTGTAAAACTGAGTAAACAGCTCCAGTGTGGTTCCCAGCACAGGGCAGGGGGGTACTGAGGAGGACAAAGGTGTGGCAGGGAGGGAGCTGCTCCCTTGGGATCAGCCAGGGGCCGGAGGGAAGGCGGCTCCAGGTGGGGGTCCTGGCCCTGTGACGGGTGGTTTGTTTGGAAATCTCTGGCCCAGTTCTGTTCACACTCTGCACAGGGTGTTGAGGTCCCCCACGCCCCTCTCCGTGTTCCTCTGTCAACACCTCATCTCCCAGGGCTTTGGGAGCTCATTCTTCCCTCAGCCTGAGGGCTGGGCCCAGGGGAACGTGCACCCCGAGGGCAGCCCCAGCCAGGGGCTGTGGGAGGGATTTCTTGGCATTCAGTCAACGGGAAGCTCCAAGGCTGAGCACAGAGATTTGGAGTGAGGGGTTAAAGATGATGCCTGACCTCCAAAGGACGGGGCACGAGGCATTTCCAAAATTGCGTTAAATCAGACATATTGAAATATTGGTGTTATTTTCAGGGTTTGACTGATTTATTTCAGACCAGTCACAGCTCTTGGCTTTCTCCAGTTTTCATTTGATGATAGCAGATCTTCGTCCAGGGCAAAGGACCCTGATCTCTGTCAGGGTTCGATCCATCTTTTGGATCTCCATTGATGTGCCTCGGGTTACCTCACCCAGCCTTCCACCTTCCCTTCCATGCCCCTGCTGGGTCCCCCTGGCACTGCTGCCCTCCAGAGCTCTACAGAGCCATGGAAGAGCTTTAAACACAAATGAAGACGCAGCTTCACCCACCGGTCTGGGGTAATTCAGCTCTGCATCAAGTATAAACCTTCCTCTTCTCAGCCTTCCTCTAGGGATGGGGAAGGGTCCTTGTAGTGACAACACCCTGTGTCAGAGGTCCTGACTTCCAGCCACCATGTCCCCTCAGCTGGCAGGACCCCCCCAGCATCCCTCACCCAGAGGAACATGATCCTCTGTTAGTTCCCAAGAGCAGCAGCTCTTTGGGAAGGCTCAAATGCATCTGATGTTTGCAATTGCACATCGTTTTTTAAGTGCTCCCAACACTTGTTGCCAACAGCACTTTTTGGGCTGTTGATGGCCGGTCAGACTCCCCCCAGTCCCAGCCCTGAGGCACCACAGACAGTGCAGATCACTAAGTTTATCACCAAGGGAAAGCCTGGACCACGTTCAGGAATTGCAGAGGCCTTTCTAAGAAAGAAGAACCATTCTGAACCCCAGACGGGCCCAGGGCAGAGCTCTGCCCACAGAACACAGCAGGAGCTGCTCCTCCAGCCTCCCACTATTTCATGCCAGATCAAATTATCAGTGGAGAACGGGAGGAGATGAAAGCCTGGCAAGCCAGTGTGGTGACATTCCCTGGAAAACAAGACCTCCGGGAGTAAACTGTGCTATTTAGTGGTCATCCCTCTGCCTTCACACGAGGAGACCACACCAGCCCCTGGCCCACTCTGGGGACAGCCTGGAGCAGGGATGGCACCTCATGCTCAGCCTTCCCCAGCTCCTTGGGTCAAACTGCAGCTTGCCTTCCCACCACCCTTCCCATGCACTCGGCCCCATTTCCCAGACTATTCGTGGAATGAAGCACCGTTGCTATCATGGTTTACATGCTCGGAGAGAGGGAATGAGCAAAGGGAGGGAGGGAGGGCGGGAAGGGAGGAGGAAACAAAGACAGCATTGTTATCTCTTCCAAAAAACTGCAGACACTCCGGCAGGGCAGAATGACGGGCTGGGCTGTGGTTTGCTTCCACATATGTGTTTAACCTCGGGAAACAGTCAACAGCCTGGAAAGAAAACACCACACTGCGAGGCAGAGGCTGCCCAAGGCTCCCAAACCCTCGACCTGATTTTCCAATTTGGGGCACTTGGCGGGAGCCCAGCCCGGATCCTGGGATGTGGTCACCGCCGGAGTCAGTGGGGGAAGAGTCCCCGGCCCCAGCCAAAGGCATCATTCCCCTGTCCAGCAGGAGCAGCACATCAGCCTTATCAGCTGCTGTCTTATCAGTTCCCAGCAGATGCTACAAGATGATTTGTCATCCCAGCCTTGGCGCTCCAGCCCAGCCAAGCGGCTGCAAGAGCCAGAAACCGGGGAAAAGGAGAGAAAGGATGAAAAAAAAGGAGTGGAACAATGCAGTGGAAAAAGAGGAATTCTGCAACATCCAAATGTGAGCGGGAGCCGCCGCCTGCTGTGCCAACTTCCCAGGGTTTGGAGCGCAATCGTTGCTGTGGCACCACCGCTCCTGATGGAGTTCGCCTGACGCTTCCCATCAGGAGGCTCCGCAGCCGCTCCTGCTGATCCAGGCTCGGATCAATCGGGCTGAAATTCCCCGTGTTTGGTATCTGCCTGAGGCAGGAGCTGTGGAACCAACCCCCTCCACACGGCACAGCCGTTCCTGAGAGCGCAGCACACAAACCCACCCCATTTTGCTACTGGGAAACAAGAAAGCAGCTCCATTTCCAATTAGATGTATTTCATCTCCCTGAGAAGTTCTCGCTCTCCTGTGACGTGGAACGGAAGCACTGCGTTTTCCAAGACTCAGCTCTGGTTGCAGAGATATGGTTTTTGCTTTTTTTATGGAAATCTGCCCCAAATTTGACTGATCTGAAGTGTCTCTAGAAAAAAAAAAAAACCACAACACTGTTGATGGCTCAGCCAAGAGTATCACCCTTCCCATGGAGCACAGTCCATCCACTCCCACCACTCACACTGGGTGCAGGATTTGGGGATGGGGAGGGGACACAGAGTGGAGAGGGGATAGGAGGGAAGAACTCAGGACTGGGAGTATCTCATGAGTAATATTTCAGGGATGAGAGCAGTGGGAGGAGGATCTGAGCCTGGGACCCCATCAGAGTAACACTGTAGAAGGTGAAGGTTTGTGGAGCAGAACCCAGGTGGGCAGAAACCCCGAAATAGGAGCCATGCTGAGTGCTGGTTCCCAACAGGATCGGTACAGACCCCTGCAACACATCCCAGGAGGAGGAAGAACACAGGCAAATGGATAATGTTCCTTTAATCTTTTTGGGTGTAATCAGATTAGCCAGAGTGACTGAACATCTGCCTGCTCCGTTTTTTCCCTCTCTCTCACACAACCCGTAGTAAGAGCTATATTTAGCTCCTCATTGCAAACTACAGGGTGTCAGTGCCTTCTCTCTTCCTCTCCAGTGATTCAGCTGAGTGCAACTGCTCATTGAAGTGGAAGCAGGAAAATGTAGAGCCAGCACGGAGGGTGCTGGGCCCGTCCCCCCCAGCCCTGCCTGTACCCCTGCCTTTGCCTGGCTCCTGTTTCACCTCCCACCGGCTCCAGAGCCCCCAGTTCCAGGCTGATGATCACAGACTTGGCTCTGAGCCTCCTGCATGGACATGCTGCCACATGGCTTGTCCCTCTGCACTGGCCACACTGGGGCTGACGGTGACAGTGTCAGCTGGAGATGCTGGGAACTGAGCATGGCAGTTTTGGAGCTGCTCTCACTGATTTGGATGAGACATTCCATTCTGAAGGTGAGGAAATCCTCACTATCCTTTTCCTTGAAATCGTTATGCCTCCACAAAAGGTGGTGATTTTCATGGATCAGCATTTTTCAACAACAACAAAAGAAGAAAACTCATTGATTTGCTGACAAATCCCTGCTCTGTTGGAAGAGATCTCCATTGGAGATCCCCCAGCTACTCACAGAAAGCCGTCGTGGCTGGGACCTGCCCATCTCACCCCCCACATTTCAGGGACCAGAGTCCCACCACCATCCATCAGAGCCTGCCTCATTGTTTTACCCTCATTATTATTTTAGGGGCTGCCTCCCACAGCCCAAATCTCAGAACCCCCAGGGAGACTGAGGGACAGAACCTCAGGCTGAACAAGCATCTTCTGCAAGGGCCCAGCCACCACCTGGGGCTGTGGCCTCCTGCTCCCTGTGGCCAGGGGAGGGAGAGGCAGGCAAAGGAATGGCTCTGCATCCTACACACACTGGGAAAACCAGAAGGGACAGGAGTTCCTGCCCATGGGATTTCCCCTGTCCTGCCCCTGTGCAGCTGGGGAGCCGCTGCTGCTTCCACACGGGCCTTCAAACCTGCAATTACATCCCCAGGCCTCTCCTCGGGGCTGCTGCAGGTTTAGGGTTACAGCAGGCACAGGAAATCTCGGCTATTTTCTCTCTTCTGCCTGAAATTATTTTTCAAAGGCGCCCCCAGTGAAGTTAATGAATCACCCCCCAAAACGAGGCTCTGATTAGGGGCCACAATTCGGCACCAGTCGCTTTTCCTGTGGCACGAAGATGTAAATTCAATAAAAGTGTTTGGTTTGAAACCTGCAGCTGTTGCTGCCTAAAGTTTTGTCTCCACACAACTAATAAACAAGAATAATTTTACCTTTAGTTTAGGGTGGCCACAACTGACCACCCAACCAAAACCCACCCAAAGTCCTGCTGTTGGGTTTATTTTCCTCTGCTGTGATCACACCAGGTCCCACTTACCCAGCTACCCTGAGCTTTCCACGCAGCATCCTCCAACTCGTGGCCCAGAGTGGGGGTCCCACCCCTTGTACAGCCTCCCCAGCCCCATGGCCCCAGTTCCCATGAGGGCCATCACCCCTAATCTCTTATTCCACCCAGGCTTCTGGGCTTTGAAGAGGTGGGAAATCCATCACCATGGGCTGCCACTACCTCCTGCTTTGCAATAACACCATTTCTTTTGAAAATCTGAAAAAGAATGATGCAAGTTTTATTAAAAAAGAGGAAAAAAAAAATAACAAGCTTCCCCTTTCCCCTCTCCCAGCTGCGGAGCAGCAGGTGTGTGTCAATCGGCCGGCCTCGGAGATTTACAACCTGTTCCAGGATTTCTCGGCCAGCCTTCGGTTGTAGAAGTGTTTTCTGCTCCCAAACAAAGGAGCTGGAGCGAGGGGCCCCGAGGGACACAACAACCGGAGATGAAAACACAAACGCATCCTTCCCTAATGCGATTAAAACAAAAAATCCATTGAAGCAGCGGGGCCCGGCCGGCCAAGGGATCACTTGGAGCTCTTTGCTGCTTCTTCCCTTCCCCACCTGGCTCCCTCCACCCCGTCAGGACCATGGGGAGAAGGAGGGGGGGGAATCACATCCTGCCCAGAACCACCTTTGGTGGCTGGAGGAGCCTGGGCAAGCCCTGCTGCCCCTTGGCCCCTGTCACCCACCCGCTGCCAAGCACCACGCCCCCATTCCCGGTGTTCCCGCAGCTTTCCTTAAAAATAGAGCAAAGCTGCAGCCCAGGGAAAGCCACAGGAAGCGGCTTGGCCTGCCCTGGTCCTTGCTCTCCACACCACACTCCAGCACAGGCTGAGGAGCAGCAGTTAATGCCAGGGTTGTTTTCCAGGAGGATGACTCTCCTTCCTCCCCACCCGCTCCTGCCCAGCCCCGAGCACTGCATCCCACCAGGGGTTCCCTGGCTCTGCTCTCCTGGTTTGGCTTTCCTGCCTTTGCTCTCATTCAACCAATTGTCAGGAGGAGACCTGGGCAGCATCTTCATTAGTGGGATCCTTCCATTGGGAGCAACTGGAGGCAAGGAGAGAAAAAAAATCACAGTATTTGTTCCTCGGACCTCTCTTTTGTGTCTCTGTGCCTGGCAGGAGGTGGACAGAGACTCCCTTCCCGGTGTGCTGGGAAGCTCTGGGGGAGAATAGAGCAGAGGACTGGAGGGACTGAGGATGGATTCTGCAGCTGCTGGGACACCTGGATGATCTGCAGCACCAGGCCCTCAGAGATGCTCCACAGCACTGTGCCAGGCCCTGGAGGAACATCTGCAACAACCACACCATGTTACCACTCCTAGCGCCCAGCAAGGGTGCTGCTCCCCAGTATAATCATGGTTTTCCTGGAATTAATGCTTGCTTTGAGCATCAGCCGTGGAACAGGGATGGCAGGATCGTCCTGGCAGGGTCAGGGATCGGGTAAGGGCACCAGTCCCCCAACCCTGCTGGGGAGAGAGGTGACGGCCGGTGCTTGCAGGTGCCTGCTGGAGGGAGAGCTGCAGGGCAAAACCAGAAGCATCAGGGTGAGAATGAGTCGGGGAAATCTCAGCTTACACAAGCAGGGCTGACGTAAGGGGAGATAATTAGGCTGGAGGTTCCTCTGCCAAAGGAAACACTGCAAGTCCCACTCGCTGGACTTGGAACCCAGCAGGGTGAGACCTCGGGGGGGGCACTGGGGACGTGGCTGCCTTGGCAGGGACCTCTGGCTGACAGCAGCTCCTGCCCCCATGGCCCCTGAGGTGACACCGCGGCCTGACAGAGGTGACACCACTGCCTGGGTGGGATCCCTGACCCCAGCTCGGCCTGGCACTGCAGAGGGGGTGGCTGCAGTGAGCACACAGCTGTGCACATCTGGAAGAGGTTCTTCCAGTGTGATCCCCTTCCAGCAGCCAACAGCTTGGGAAGACCCCCAGTGCCAGCTGGTCTGACCCATGGGAGAGGGAAGGTCTGGCTGGAGGCCCTGGCGAGGGGCTGGCACTGCAGGGAGCTGAGCAGGGGGTGCCACAGCCTCCACACACCCAGAGCCCAGGGGCTGTGGGACCAGCTCTGACCCTGTGACCATGCACCAGCCAGCTGGTCCCAATAAACAGATGCCAGGGAAGTGTCCTGACCCTGGTGAGACCAACTGGCCCCCCATGAGACCTTCCCACAGCCCCACACCTGCAGTCTCAGCCTGTGGGACTCCAGCATGGAAGGAAACACATGGCTTAGAGCTGGAGGAGCCAACCAGGAGAGCTACTGCAGCTCCAGGAGCCAAAACTCATGTTGTCCATAGGGACAGGGAATGAGGACCCCAGTGCCTGGCTGGGGAGCAGGAACTCCTGGTGTGTCCAGCCTCAATTTGTCCAACAGCACCAAAGCAGCCACAGAAAGAGCAGGGTCTCAGCATTGCCAGGGTGTGATGCCAGAGAAGCTGTGGACTCCCCATCCCTGGAAGTGTTCAAGGCCAGGTTGGATGGAGTTTGGAGCAACCTGGGCTAGTGGAAGGTGTCCCTGCCCATGGCAGAGCCTGGAACTGGATAGGCTCTAAGATCCTTTCCAACCCAAACCATTTTATGATTCCACGATTCCACGATCTCTGGAGACAGTGGAAGAGGAACCTGAGCCACCAGCACTGAAGTTCCCTGCTCTCCTTCTTCCCACCCCACTGAAGCCCAGCCCCAGCCATCTCCGAACAAGCAGAGCTTTGTCCAACGTGTTTACTGCAGTCAAGAGATTAAACCAAAGGAAACAAAGCAGCTCAAAGGCTTAAGGCCGTGCCTCACGCTGAGGCCTTCCCGGGCCGCCCTCACTCAGCACATGGCTCTGTCCCAAATGAAAAATGACTGAGTCAAAATAAATAAATAAAAGTCAATAAATCTCTCACAGAGGAGATGGTGAGTGATTGGGGAATAGAAAAACCTGTTCAAACACAGCGGCGCATTCTCGGCAGAAAATTCAGCGTCACGTTCCGGAGCTGAGAGGGGACACTGTGGAGGGAGGAAGAGAAATAAATACACATTTCCCAACGACGTGACATGGCTTCCAGAAAGTATCAGCTGGAGGTGGTGAGGTTTGTGCTTGGGGGGCTGGGCTGAGCAGGAGGAGCCAGGCAGAGAAGGAATGTTTGGGCAATCTGGGATGAGCCTGTTCCCATTGCTGTTGTGGGACGGCAAATTATCTGTCCCTGCAGGACAGCCTCCATGGGCTTCCACCATAGACTCATGCAATGGCTTGGGTTGGAAGGGACAGGGAAACTCCATCTCATTGCAACTCCCCGCCATGGGCAGGGATACTTTCCACTAGAGCAGGTTATTCCAAGCCCTGCCCAACCTGGCCTCGAATCCTTTGTCTCCTGTGAGCCAGAAGATGTGAGAGTATTTGGTGGCCCCTGTGCTGTGCTCAGAGCTGTTTTACAGAGCAGCAGAAATAGCAGGACACCACTCCCTCAGGATGATAAGACACACAAGGAACCACACTCTCCAAACAGCAATAGCATCTGAGAGCTGGCCCAGCGGATGAGAATGATGTGGAATTGATGATGAACCTGCCTTGCAACAAGGGTCACATGGACATAAACCTGCTATCAGTCTTCAGCATATCATGCCCAAATTGCCACAGGACACCTCCTGCAGAGGCCACTCCAGTGATCCCCCTGGAACACAGGGAGGGTGGAAAGAACTCACCACGGAGCCCCAGACCCTGAGGCTGCTCTGGCGAACCTCGGAGCTGAAAGCTGCTTTTTGCCCAGGGTGGCTTTATTTCTCCTCAGTCCTGGATGCAGCTGACAGTGGGAACTGCGGTGTCTGGAAGCGGGCTGGGGGGTGGAAGAGCTCCCAGCAGAAGGAAGCGGTTGCAGCATTAAGGCACTAATGAGACAGCGCAGAGCTGGCCTGTCTCGAGCAGGAGGCTGGGCTGAGTAATCGAACGGTCCCTTTGGCCTTGCAATTTGTGAAACTGTTTCATTCCGGTAGATAGTTGGCTCTGGCTTTAAATCATCCCCTGCAATCCAACAGCAAAAAGCTGGGAAAAACAAAGACTTTTGGAACGGCCCCAAGAAGCTGCTGGAGTTGTTCCTGATAACATCGCCGGGCCAGCCCCCAACCCTCCTCCACTGCCTGGGCTCGGGGGGCTTGATTCCAGCCTGGCTCCCTGGGAGCAGGGACTTCATCCCAGCGATGTGGGATCTGAGGGGAATTTCGCAAGCCCCCCTCTCTGTGATGTCAGATGGGCAGATTTGGATGCAGGCGCTTTCCTTGCCTGAATCCAGCCCCGTTTCCCTGACAGTGGGAGTAACAAAGTCCAACCCTCGGGCCCCGGGCCAGCCAAGAGCATTGTTTTCAGAGGATCAACTGCTGGATGGGCCCTTGGATGCATCTCCCCCACTGACTGCAGAACAAAACCCCTGGAAGCACCCAGGGCAGTGTGTGTGCCGGCTGGAAGGGCCCGAGACCTCGGAAGTGGGCTCTTGATCAGCTTTGCTGGGCTCAGGATTCCGTGTTTGGATGCCAAGACAAACAAATAAATCACATCCAAAGGCATCTGCCCACAAGAGTGCTGAAGTCTGAGGAAGATGAAAGCGGGGAGCCGGGAGCAGGGGTCGGGATTCCTGTCAGACACAGCCCTGGCTCGGGGTGTTCATTTGGTTTTACTGCTGCTTCTGCTGCCGCTCAGACCAGAGTGATTATTTATTTTATAGCCTTTCCTTGGCCTGTTTTCCCGATAGGAATTTGTGATATGCTTACACAGTTCCCTGGCACGGTGGGATGGTCTCCAGCCCCCCCAGGAGAGCTCCCACCCCACTCCTGGGGCAGCACCCACCACAGCCCTCCCCTCCTTGTCTCCCAAGCACCTTCCCTGGGTTCCTTTCCCAATTGCTCCTCATGGAGGCCGATCCATCCGTCCCAGGAAGGCAACCACTTCCAACAGATACTGAAAAGCAATCTGGAGCAGGATGGGAGTAAGAACACAAACTGCAGAGATGGGGCTGCTCTGGGGGATGCTATTTTTGCCCCAGGTAAAATTTAATGAGGATGCTGCCAGACATCCTTTTCCCAGGGGATGGAGAAATTTAATAGTCTCTTTAAACCCAGTAAGTGACTATTTGCCACCAACACCTCTGCAGGAGGAGCCTGCTGATGAAGGGGAACACAGTTGCCAGTGACCCCCAGCAGCTGGGGGATCTTCCTTGGGGGTCTCTGATGCTTAGACTGGTCCCACTCAGCCCTGAGGCCCCACTGATCCGGCTGGTGGGGAATGAGAGACCAGCCTTGGGGTGCTGCCAGGGTTTGGGAAGTGCTGGATGGGGTGTGGGATGAGGGGGGCTCAGGCAGGCAGCTGTGGCAGCAAAGAGAAATTCAGCATGTCAGCTCCCAGCTCCAGACTCCAAGTTTGCCAGAGATTTTGTGCAAAGGGCTCGAGGAAATGAGCTCGGAGAAATCAGCTCGGTCATTCCTCACTGCTCCGAGCGGCCAAAAGCACCTAATTGGGAACTGATCTCAGCTGTTTGTTTGCCAGGACTCGGACCAAAAAAAGCTCCATCTGAATTAAAAGAAAAAAACACAAGGAATTTCCTTCCCCTGATGGTTTGGATTGTTTCTTAATGTTATTTTAATGTAGGGCTATTTGGTGTTTATTTGGAGCCGGAGGTGGTGGAAAATCAGCTGTGGATGGAGCTGAGCATTTGCTGAGGATGATGGAGCGAGGCACCATCAGGAGAAGGGAAAGGTGTGTTACCTGAGCTTGGTCTCATCTGAATTGTTCCCATACATAGAATATCTGGGAGCAAAAGCTCTTGTGGAGTGGTGGATTTGGTTCCTGCTGCTCCCAGCTCAGGGCTGGTCGTGGTGTGTGCCCTCCTGGAGCGTCCCAGCCTCGGGGGAATGAACAGGGAGTAGCAAGTCCCCTGCCCTCCCCTCCAAATTTTCAGGCACATTATTACTCATGCAAAAATCTGAGAGAGTTTGGGGACCTGTGAGTGGCTTAATAAATCCCCAATGACTGTCTTGCTATTCACAAGGAGCGAGTAACAGGATCCATAAATCACGGCAAAACAAACTCAGCACTTTGGGTCAGGAAAATATTGAGAAATCCATGGGTTTTACTCTAATCCTTCCATGGCAGGGGCCCTGGAAATGCACTTTTTTTTTTTTTTTTTTTTTTTTGCATCCTTCTGGCTTTTACACCAACGTCCTATTCCAGCTGACATCCTGCCAGGCTCAGCAGGGCCGTGGGCATCTGAGGTCCAGCACTGCAGGGAGCGGGGAAGCTCCCCAGGGATGTGATGAGCCTGGCACTCATCCCAGCCAGAGAGCAGTTTGCCCCACAAACTGTGGCTTCTGGGCTTACACCTCCCACTGCCTGCTGTGCAGCCACCACAGAGCCCTTCAGAGTGCCCCAGGCTGGGCAGGGCTGTGGGTTTGGCTGGGATGTTTCTCCTGCTTGGATTGAGGGCTTACACCCTGAGCATCCCACCAGGACATGGCCCCGCTGCTCCAGGGAGAGAGGAGCTGGATCTGCCTCCAGCAACCAGGCTTTCCTCTGCTGCATCTTTGTTCTGCACAGACAGGGGTTGGGTTTGGGGTTCTTTGCAATGGTCTGAGCTGAACTGGCTGGGGGTGAGGGTGGCCACGATGCTGTGGTGGCTCATTGGTCATGCAGTGACCGCAGACTGTCCCTGGCAGGCGAGGAGGCAGCACATGGCAGAGCTGCCCAGCCCTGCCCTGCCCTGCCAGCCGGGATGGGTGGTCCAGCCTCAGACCTCCCACCTGCCAGGAACATCTGCCAGCCAGAGGAGCCAGTCCTGGCAGCTGTGAGGGGACAGTGCCACACGGACAGAGGGGAACAGAGCCCAGGGAGGGATGGGACAGAACAGAGCACAGCTGGAAAGGGGGAGGAGCAGACAGGGAGGGGCAGAAATCCACTCTGCTGCTCTGGGGTTTGTGCTGCAAAGCCAAATTGCTGAGGGGTCCCACACAACCATGAAGTAACTGGCTGGTAGAGAAGCAGAGCCCAGGCAGATGTCTCCAGCACTCCTCTCCTGTCCCATGGAACCCTCAGAGTGTGGCCAAGTGAGATGGACATAGCTGGACACGTTACTCCCAGGACATGGCCATCCTTATCCCAGGACACATCTACCCTTTCCCAAGGACATGTCTACCCTTCTCCCAGGATATGGCCACCTTTCTCCTGGGATGGGACTAAAACCAGTGTTATTTTTCTGGGCCAGATTTCTCCTTAGGAAAGGCTTTCCAGCTGGTTCATGCTGTGACCTCTCCCCACCCCCAGCTCCCTCCCCAAGCCATTCGGTCTCTCATCGTGCACTAATCCAGTGGTGACTTCAGCTGGGATCGGCTGCAGTCTGGCATCAATAAACTGAAACATTTATTGCACCGTTTAAATCTAATGCAGATTATGGCAACCCAGCTCGCCTTTAATGCCTGAGCCAGGAAGCAGCTCTGTGAACTCCTGCTTCACAGGCTGGAGGCTTTTCCCAGCCCCTGGAACTCCATCCCAGCCTCTGGTGTGAGTGCCTGGTCCTGGCCTGCTGTCCCCACCTCCTCCATCACCCACATAACATCCCCAGGTCACTGTGTCAGATCCACATCCTGTGTCCAGGGATGGCCAAACCTCCCTCCCATCCCCAGCTGGGCCAGTCCCTCAGTGGAAGGAGGGAGATTTCCTCAGTCCCTGTGACATCCAAGCCCTGCTGCAGAGCACGGGTGGGGGGAAAGGTCGCTCCTTATCTCAGGATCTGCACCCAAATTACTGACTCATTGGCCACGTCTGGCCCAGCCAGGAAATCTGATTTGCGATAATATAATGTTCCTTTAAGGAACATTTTCTTAAAAGACATCACTGAAGTTTAAAGAAGGGGCCGGGCTGCAGGGCAGCTTTAATTCCAGCCTTTGCAATTATTTTCCCGGCTACTGCTGTTTAACCCTTGGGAGGCTGAAGCTCAGCTCCAAGCTGGACCAGGGTGGTCCCCAGGGCAGGGATGGGATCAGCAGCTGAGGATGCTCCACAGGCAGTTTTCCAGCTCTCTCTGCCCTAATCCTGGATTAAAGAAGTCCACCTGGGAGTCCCTGTGCAGCCTCTCCCAGCATCTCAGATCTGGGTCCCGTGTTTTTCGAGGAGCAGCGAGGTAAATCATGTGCACAGCACAAACACCGTCGCCTTTTAATGAACCCAATGAGGTATAAATGGCAAATGCCTCATTTTCTCCTGATTTACACAGTGGATTGATGAGGCACTCGCTGGCCTTTCAAAAAAAGGGAAAAACAGGCACTGTGAGGCTTTGTCAGCCTCAAGCCCAGCAGAGCCCACCCTGCCTGGGGGGGGCTGGAGGCACACGCTGCCCCGGGATGGATGGATGGGGGCCAGGGGGGGAAATGAGTTGGGAACGATTGGGTTTCTCCCGGACACCCACTCACTCTGCCCCGCTCCCCGATCTGATTAGGCTCTCCAGGACTGTCTGCCGAGCGCTCCCATGCCAGGAATCACTAACAGGGACCGGCTGCAGCCAGGGAAGGGGGAGCCCTCGGTCCGCCCCCCTGCCATGGTATTACTATCAGAAATATCAGACGTTTCGCCTCAAATTAAAGTCAGGTTAAATATCTCAAATGCAAAAATCCCACACGGTTCCAGATGGGAAGCGGTTCCCCCGCCTTCCGAGCGGCCCAAGGAACTGAGGAGCCTTTCAGCCCTGCACACCCTGTGCTGGGGGGGAGTGGGGAGCAGGAGCCCCCGCTGAACCTGAGAACTTTGAAGCTGTAATTTGGCTGGGCTAATGCAAAGCATGACCCGCTGCCATGGGGGACAGGGAGAGGATTCCTGCCCTGCCCGCTGGGAAATGCACGGCAGGGACGGTTCCCAGAACAGAACCACGGGTGAGGACACACGGGTGACACACAGGGAGGGAATGGACCAGCCCCACAGACACCCACAGCCCGAGGAGCCCCTGGGCAGCCCTGGGCACACGGGACACCTCCTGGCACAATGAACAGAGACAGGAGGAGAAGAGCTGTAGCCACAGGGAGGATGAACTGGTGTAGGGTGGGCTCTTCACACGTCCTTTTTTCTCTGTCCAGACACCAGGTAACAGGTGACAGGACAGGAGGAAACAGCCTCAAGTCGTGCCAGGGCAGGTCCAGGTTGGATATTAGGCAAAAATTCTTCATCCCTGTTATTTCTCTCCGGGAACTCACACCCTGCTCTCCTTTCTGTCTCTGCTCTCTCATGCTGCTCCTGCTCCTCCACCTTCCCGTGGTGTTTCTGACCTTGCCCTTTGGCTCCCCATGGTCTCCACCCCTGCATTCCCACCTTGCTGGGGCTGAGCTGTCCCTGTGTCCTGCTCATGTTGGGTTGGTGGTTCTGACTTCCCTCTCCTGCCCTTCTGCTTTGACTGAGCTCTGGCCTATCTCTCCTCAGGTTAATCAGTGGATTAACTGCAGCTCTCCCTCCCTTTCTCCTAAATCCTTATCTTTCATCACATATCTAGGAAACAAAACAGACCAGGTATTTTTCCATGGAGGCAGCCAAAATCTGTCTCCTCTCAAGGAGCCTCTCCCACACCTTCCTCAGGGCCTTTCTGACCCCAGGGACACCTCTGCCTCCCCGCTGCCCCTGCTCTGCTCTGGGAATTCTGGCAGGGCTATCTTCCTGGAGAAACCAGCAGGGATATCCCAGGGCATGGAAAAGTCAGAACAGGACCCAGACTTCCAAGATCTCTCCTGCACACACAGGACATTCCCCACACACACTCCTCTTTCCTCCCCTCCCCAAACACTGTCACTGTCCCATTATCCCTTCACTCCCTCCCATGGGGTCCCTCCATTCCCCACTGAGTACCCCCTGCTCGGGCTGGAGCCGTTCAGCTCTGCCCCGTGACTGACCCTGAGCCAGGGAATGAGGTCAGAGCCATCCATCTCCAGGAGAGGGAGGAGCAGCCCAGGGCTGGGATGCACCTGAAGTTTTAAGATCCATCATATTTTCTGCTTTAATCAGCAGCTTCCAGCACTGACTGAAGGCAAGATAAACCCTGTCAGCCATTCTGCAGGTGGGAAACCGGGGTCTCAGAAATGAAAAATGGAGCCAGTGTAGAAAGGTGTCAGGATCCCAGGAAAACACCTCTTCCTTGGACAGTGGTGCTAAATGGAGGGAGCAAATGCCTCTCATGGACTCCATCTGAATGACTCTGATGCTACAGAGCTGTTCCAAAGGGTTGGGGACCTCACTGTCACTGCAGAGCCCTGTGGCAGGATGGATGGATGGATGGATGGATGGATGGATGGATGAATGGATGGATGAATGGATGGATGGATGAGTGAATGGAGTCTTCATACTGGAAAGGAGGGGGCCATGCCAGCACCCCACTTAATAGCATGGACTGGGAAGCTCACAACGCTGGGACTGTTCTCCCGTGGAGCCCCACAGCTCCTGCTCTCCAGACACCTCTCTCACAGAGCAGAGCAGGGGACAGTAATGCTCAAGGGACATCTGTCCCTTTGACCTCCTCTGTGGCTCTCCCTGCAGGGTGTTCTGGCTGTACCCATCTCTCCCATCCTACCGCAGGGGTTCTCCTTCTGAACCTGGAACGTTCCAGTTCCTCCTGCCGGTGGCAGAGGAAGATGGTACTAGGGCAGCAAACCCCATCAGAAGGGGAAGATCACCCCAAGAAACCTCCTCAGGAGGTCAGGGCCCCGTTGTACCGGGTGCTGGAAATCCAGGGAGAATCTGCACCCGGGAGTGGGACTGGGAGGGAAGAGCCAAGGCTGGGCGAGGGGAGCTGTGGTCCAGCCGAGGTGTGGGGGAGACACAGGTTGGCCCCTCTCCCAGGGGGAAGCTGTGGGTGCCAGGCACAGGGGTGGGATGTCTTGGCAGGCCCTGGGGCTGTGTGTGGGGGGAGCCGGCACTGACGGACATTTGGGCCCCCTGCCAGCGCCGCATCAGCACCTGAAAACGCACAGCCTTGGGGGTCACAGGGGTTCTGCTCGTCTGCCTGATGTGGTGGGGCAGCTCCAGAGCCCCCTCCCACCGCATGGAGCATCCCAGCTGTGGAGCAGAGTGGGCGAGGGAGGATCCGTGCCGAGTCGAGCCCGGGAGAGGGGTCGTCATGTGAGAAAGCGATTCCGGCAGCTCACGGCTCTGACCCAACTTTTCAGCTCAACCTCTCCTGCCAAGGCAGCGATTCCAGAGCTGCAGCTCCTGATAAAACCTAAAACCATTGCCCATAAATTGTATTAAATAAACAGCAGCTGCAGATCAAGGTATATCCATCAAGGGCTTCCTCTCTTTTTTTTATGAATGGCTGAGGACTCGGAGATGCCGTTTGCCAATAGTCTGTCAGCGGAGCCTGCATTTAAAATCAATTTGGTAATTACAACTCTGACTTGGAGCCACAAATCAAAAAGGAAACTTCAGCCCTTCAGGATGTTTTGCCCCATTAGGGAGCTGGTAATTACGCACCCCAGCCGGGCATTAATTTAAGGCCCTGGTGGAAAAGCGATGGTGTGAATTTGAGACAGGAAACTGGCTGCGAGGAATTTCCAAGGTTGGCGGCGTGCTGTCAGTCTGTTTACAACCACCTCGCTGAACATGGTTAAAATCTGAGGGAACACTTGCTGAACCCGGGATTGCCATTGTGTTGGTTTATTTTTCCTGGTGAAAGAGGCCGCTCTTCTGTCGACAAGGAATAAATGAGGAAAATATATGTAACCTCTGTTTACACAGGATCTGCAGTGTTTGTAGGGGCTGCTGCAGGTCACTGGGACGCCGGGGTGATGGACGGGGTGTGTGTGTACAGGGAGAGATACGTGTGTGCCGACGGACAGGGGCTGACAGCGCGAGCCGAGGGAACGGCTTTAATTCCGCTGGCAGCGACTGACTGGGACTGCAAAGCACCCCTGGCCCCCTCCCCTGGGAGCTGTGAGGAAGACCCAGGGGCTGGGCAACCTTCCTCCCCACGGGCCACAGACAGCCCAGGGTGCTGGCAGCATCCTCTGCTTCCTGCCGTGTGTGTCGTGTCCCCAGCCACTCCCTTTTCCGAGGAGGAGCTGAGTCAGGGGACTGAGAGGGTTCCCCCTCAGCCTCAGCCCTGCAGGGCTGGGTCTGGCTGTTCCTGTGCAACTGGACAATGTTCAGGAGCTGCAAATGTTATTAAGGGTCATAAACTTCTCCGGTTCTTTGGAATATCCCGTTACCTGGTTGTCTCCGAGATCTCCTGCAGGCTGCTCCCACGGCCCCTCGTGTCTGGGCTCTCTGAAGGATCAGGTCTCCACCAGGAGAGCTGCAGAGATAGTTAAGCCCCAGGGAGCAGCAGTAGGATAAGGCTGGATTTTGGATACTGGGGAAGGAGAAGCCCCTGGTTTGTTTGCCTGTCCCAGCCCAGTGGGGGCTGAAGAAGCTCCATCCCATGGGATGAACTGTCACCTGTATGGAGCGAGGGGCCCCAGCATCCCATGCAAGTGTCAGGGATGGATCCAAAATGAGACAATTAGGAGGCATCACAGGATCAGAAAGGCTCTGCTGCCCTGCCCCTCCATGGCAGACATTCCTCTTTCCCTCTCCATAAACGGTGCCAAAGTACAGCCAACTCTGACCACTGCAAGGACTTGACCGGGTGGATAAAAACACCTCTGGGAATTCCTCATTCAGGATTTAAATCCTTTCATTTTAAATCCCCAAGCACCCAGCAGAGCAGTGGCTCAGCTCCCTGCAATTCCATGTCCCTTTGGAAAATGCCTGTGCCCCCCTGGCGCAGGACAGAGCTATTTTCTACCAGGACATGGCAGTGCTTGGCATTTCCTGTGACTGTCCCCACATCCCCCAGAAAAAACCCAAAAGACACATAAATATATACTGGGAGCTGTAAATATATATTGGAAGTGGAGACTCAGCTTTCTGACAGGCCTTGTGCTGAATGACAATTCCTGCAATTCCTTTAAATGCATCCAGTTACAGGGACAGGCGGAAAGAGGCTGAGCTGGAGCAAGGAGAGGCAAGGGGAGGGAATTCTGCTCTCTTCCCCATTCCCATCTGTCCCCAACCCCCTGCATGAAGAGGGGTGATGGTCTGGAGGAGGGGTCTGGGAAGGGACAAGGCTTGGGGGGGCAGCATTGGGAATGCAGGGGTTGGGGATGGATGCAGGGAATGGGGATGCAGGGGATAAGGATGCAGGGGGTAAGGATGCAGGGGATAAGGATGCAGGGGGTAAGGATGCAGGGGATTCAGGGGATGCAGGGGATTCGGGGGATGGGGATGTAGGAGATGGGGATGGATGTCAGGGATTCAGGGGATGGGGATGGGGATGGATGCAGGGGATTCAGGGGATGCAGGGGATGGGGATGCAGGGGATGGGGATGGATGCAGCGGACTGGGACAGTCTCCCATTTCTCTAGAGCCAGGCTGAGCTGCCCATGGGAAGGGTGGGGAGGGTTTACAGTGGGGGTGGAGACAAAAGAGGACAAAGATATTAAAATGTTAAGTGTGAAGTTCCTGCCACACCGCCGGGCACAGGGACTGTGCAGAACAAAGGTTTGCATTTGCAAATCAATAAAAACAAACATGAAGATGCAAGAATATTTTACCATAAATCTCCATAAGGCCTCAGCTGGCAGTGCCTGGAACGTTCCAGCTGTGCCTGGACCCTCTGCCCAGCACTGAGCTGGTGCTGGGGGCACCATGGGTGATGTCCAGGCCAGGGAGGGTGTGGGATGTGGGAGATGAGCTGACCCCCCCACCCCAGCCCCCCAAACCCCATCTCTGTGCCACGAAAGAGGCACCACAAGTTGGTGGCTCTTGGCAGTCACCACCTGAATCCCATAATTTTCCCACAGTGCAAAACGTGGTGCCACAGAGGTGGGAAATGACCCAGGGAAAATGCTCTGGTCTCCTCCAGGGGCACTGCCAGCTGGGCATCCTCCTCCTCACCGGGCTCAGCACGGTCAGTGCATGGAATGGTGCTCTCTGAATGCCAGTGAGGGAGGCTGGGATGGAACTGGGGCTTCTCTTTGCTGGGAAATTCCAGCATTTCTCATATTTCTTTTTTGAATTTTCTTTTTTAATCCCATATCAGGACAAAAGGACTTGAAGGAGTTTGGAAAATAAAACACTCAGCAAAGGTTTCTACTCCTCACCTTGAAGAGAGTGAGACACCAGCAGAGAAAGCTGGGAAAGCTGAATCCAAGTCTTGTATTTCCAACTTAAATATCTCAAAAAATGTCCTGCTAAAACACCAGCTATGAGCATATTCCCAGAAAACATTCCCATTTCAGGCTTTCTGCCAACACTGACTCTGTTGGTGATGTCACCTGCCCCCCATCTGTCCCCACCCACAGGTCACAGCTGGGGAAACTGAGGCAAAGCAGCATCAGCTCCTTCTGCAGGGCCAGGTCCCACCCTGGGCTGGGGGTGCAGGGAGCACCGAGGGCAGGGCAGGACACTTGGACCTGAGCCAGAGGAGAAGGGAGGGCCTTGAGCCCCCCAGAGTGCTGGGAGGGCCTTGAGCCCCCTAAAGTCCCCAGGATTCTCTGGACACCCCCCATCACCCATAGATGAGAGATCCCCGTGGGGAGATGCAGCTGTGCCCCCTCAGTGGGAGGTTTGCAGCGGGGTGGGCTGGGCAGAGCTCACCCCTTCCCTCGCTCCTGGGACCCCAGTTCCTGCCTCAGCCCTGGCAAAGAGACACAACCTCCCTGGAAAAAGCAGCGAGGAAGAACCCTGAACCTTTTAATCAGGCTCCTTCTTCACTGCTCCTCCACTTTCTGGCTGGAAATGACCCAAAGGGGAATAGAAACATTTTGTTTCATTTCGAGTAAAGCGTTTTGTTTGATCTGAAGAGAACAGAGGGTTGGGGAGAGGGAGAAGGGGTCACTTCAGCAGCCGGGAAACAGCTCATTGCAGCTCCAATAAACCTGAATCCTGTTCCTGTGTTTGCAGTCGGGGGCCCAGGAGGCGGCAGGAGGGGCAGCGAGGGGGGGATGCCCCCACTGAAGCACCCCAGGATGGGTGAGGACCGGAATGCCACGGCCTCATCACCCTGCTCCAGGAAGCTCTTCTTCCAGCTGACACCTCCACTCAGATTTGGGGTCTCCCCAGCGGGGTGGGATGTGTCTTTTGGTCAGAAGGACCCAGTCGAGACCCTCCAGGGCTGGGTCAAGCACCTTCACCCACCAGAGAGGCTGTGTGTGCCCCCAGGGCTCTCCTGCCGGGCTGGAGCTGGGCTTGGCAAACCCACGGACAGTTTCAGGAGAGCAAAGACACAATTCCCAGTGAGCTGTGCCGCTCCCCCTCTTCCCAGAGTCCCCTGTGCCTGCATCTCTGTGCTCTCCAAGCAGGGTGGCCCTGCAGCCCAGCGGTGCTGGGGGCTCTGTGGGTGCTGAGGGCTGGGTGGGTGCTGGGTGGGTGCTGGGTGGGTGCTGGGGACCACGTGGGTGCAGCCACAGCCCTCCCTCCTCTCGCCCTGGGCCCAGGGCCAGGCGTCTGTGACTAATGGGCAGCAAAGCCCTTTATCAGCCCAACTTTAGCCTCTCTTCCGCTTCATGAATTGCTCATGAGCTATTTGTGAATTTTTTGACTTTAATTGTTATCCTAAATTATTCATCAAATAATTTCAATAACCAGCTCTTGGGCCAGATTCCATTTTGCTCTGAGCTGTTTCTGTGTGTGCTCCTGCCAGGGAATCGCAGCCTCACAAAGAGAATGCAAAGAGGGACATGAAAGGCAAGGGAAAAGCTGCAGGAACACAGAGGGGACATTTCCCCCGAGCTGCTCCACGTCTGGGCAGCACTCAGCCCATCAGCACCCGTGGGTGCCCTGCCCAGCTCCTCCAGAGCCGTCACTGTGGCCCATGAGCCAGAGCAGTTCCCTCCCTTCGGGCACCGCGAATCAGAGAAATGGTGATGAAGCCCAGTGCTGCTGCTTCCCAGCGAGGCTCCCACTGCTGGGATGCAGCCCCTCCATGGGATCACATTCCCAGGAAGAAAGCAAGACCTCCTGTCCCTCCCCGTGGCTCTCCTGGGCACAGCCCCTGCCCAGTGCAGCCCCAGCAGCGGCTCTGCTGGGGGGACTGGAGACAACGGGATAGCAGTGACGGCACAAAGCACTTCTGAGCAGAGCAGTCCATCCAGGCTTCACACAGAGCCAAGAGGAGCTTTTCCCAGCCCAGCCCACACCCACCAGCCACGGCCCTGGCACCGGGAGCGGGCCTGGATGGAGGAGCAGCATTCCTGCCCATGGAGCTGCCACAGGTTGTTCTCAGCGAGTAGTTTAGTTGCTGCTGGACCACAGCCTCCTGTCCTGGCCTAAAGAAAACCAGGAAAAAAGAGGTTTAGAAACCTCTGCCCCAAGAGGCAGAGGTTGGACTAGACCTTGAGGGAGAGCCCTCCCTGGGCTGAGCCAGGCACCAGAGCCACAGCCCAGCCACGTCCCAAACCCACCCCACGTGTGAAAGCACAGGCTGTGGCCAAAACAAAGCCAAGGTGGGATTCAGGGAGGAGGCCAAAACTGACCCTGTCTGCTCCTGAGATAATATATCTCCGAAAGCCAGCTCAGGTTTCCTGGCCTCAGCACTGCTATTGAAAATTTATGGTTTGAGAAAGTTCTTGGAGCCCAAATCCCTCGACCTATCACCTCTTCAACCTCGTGTTTATCAAGACACGAGTTCCTCTTCCTCCCACCCTTTGTTCTCAGCTCTTGGAGCCCAGAGGTTCAGTCCTGGTGCTGCCTGAGCCATGTGGAGGTGCAATAAATCCTCCCCGTCCTCTCCTTGCCCCCATTCCTCTCCTTTTGCCCCCGTTTTCCTTGTTTTGGGGTGGGATGTGGTGCCAACATCCTGCTCTCTGCCAGCTCCACGTGTTCTCTGCCACTTCCCTGCTCTCTGCTT
Organism: Empidonax traillii; assembly: GCF_003031625.1. Lineage (NCBI taxonomy): Eukaryota > Metazoa > Chordata > Aves > Passeriformes > Tyrannidae > Empidonax > Empidonax traillii. The sequence goes on from NW_020956553.1 coordinate 58,363, forward strand.
CGCTCCCTTCATCTCAGCAGAACAAGCATCTCCCATGCTGGAAGTTGCCACGGCGACCAGAGAATGGCGGTGACATTGGGATGGGAGCTGGTCCTGAGCACCACCAACCAGGCCCTGGGACACTCCCAGGCTGTTGGGGCAGGCAGTGGAGAGGGGGAATGACAGTCTCAAGGAGGGCATCCCCCACCACAGGGGATGAGTTTCTTTCCTGTTCCATTTATTGTCATCATCACCGGGAAAATAAAACATTCACAGGTTATTTCTAGAGAGTTTCCCGGTCTCACAGATTTTCGGTCACCTGTGGAGTAAGAGGCAATTTAGTGGGAACAGCAGGGAGCCTTCCAGGCTTGAGCAGCAGGAAACAGAGGAGGGCAGCAAGGTCCCTGCTGGGAGAGGAGGCTTGGACAGGGATTGCAGGGAAAGTCCAGCCCTGAGAGCGAGGAGATGGCAAGAGCCCAGGTGAGGGGGTGGGGGACACTCAAGTGCCAGGGATTTGTGAAGCAGGCTTATAAAAATGCTGGAAGTAATGAAAGGAGAGAAGAATGACCAGGAGAACAGAGCAGTTTATTCCAGGAGGAGCGAGATGGCTGCGGAGGAAAGAGAGGAGGAAATATGAGAGAGTTCAATAAAGCTGTGGACAATCGAGACGAGGTGGATTAGAAAAAAATATTCCCATTGTCTCAGAACACAAACCCCCTCCAGGACATCCAATAAAGTGACGCAGCAGAGGATTTAAATCAAATCAAAGGAAGCCTTTTATCTCAGGAGCCCAGATGTGCCACAGGACGAGGACAAGGCCACCACCCCGGCGGCCAGAGCAAAGGGACAGCAGGACAGAAGGGCCCCTACAAACAACGACCCAGACAACACCCCCAGCTCGGGAAATCCCTGGATTTGGCGGCTGCCAGAAGCTGGAAGAGTGCACAGGGAAGAAGGGTGGCTGGACACACCCCATTCCTGATGCTGTGCCCTGGCAAACATCCCTGAGTGCTGCCCCCAAGCAGATACCTATGGTCCAGGTGCATGCAGCCAGTGAACTACCAAAAAAAAGAGAGGAAAAATATACAAAATCCACCCCAAAATGCCAACAGCTTTGCCAAAACATGAGAGAGGTGGTCAGTGTCCCTGAGAGACTGAGCACTCCCACCCAGGGCCACATCCCTGCTGCTCAGCCAGGGATGAAGGGCTGGAACAAGCAGCCTGAAGTCTCTTCCTTCTCAGAGAAGGGGAAGGAAACAAGACCCTGGAGGATGGATCTGGAAAGGGAAAGACACATCTGCCATGGATGTTTTTTCTCCAGCTGGTCTCACAGCCGCCTTTCGCAGAGGACACACCAGGCAGCTCTCACCAGTTATTAAAATCTGATAAAAATTCCCCTCCAGTTAATTCTGCCGGCAGAAAGCTCCGGATCGATGCGCAAAGCTGTCCCTGCTTATTTATTTATTTACTCCCAACATGGAATCTGGCTGTACAATAATGAAAATTGGGGCTTGCTGCAGAGGAGAAGCTTGGTGGGGGGAAGGAGGCACCTCTGGATGCAGAGTGGGGGCTGGGGAGCACCCACAGTGAGCTGAACATGGATTACCCATCTCACCAGAGCTCAGGCAGAACCTCCAGGGACCACTTTGCTGCTCCTGTGGTCCCAGGGGTATTTGGGCTTGGGAGACCATGGGACACTTCAGCCTGGTTGGTTTCCCCAGCCCAGTCTGTCCTCAGATGCCACCTCAGTCCTGCAGTCCCTGCACCCTCCACCACCATCCCTGGCCACACTTCCCAGAGGGATGCACAGAGACAGCCACACTCAGCTCTTCCCACACACTGCAAGAGCTCTGCTGGTGTTTCCTGAGCCTTTATAGGCTCTCACAGGCTGCTCTTATGGAGCTGGAGTAATTGCTATTTGTTTATCGTGTGTCGATTGCTGGGTCACACCCCACATGCTCCAGCTCCAAAGGGGCCATCTGATACATTCCATTAAAATTTCTCCTTTGGATGCTTTCATCATTTCAGGAATTTCTCCTTCTAATGGAGGGTTATTTTACCTTTAGGAGCAAGAACCTGTGGAGGAGCTGGGTGGTGACTCAGCCCACGCCACCAAAATCAGCAAAACTCAGCCCCTCAGCCCTGATCTTCTTGGCACTCGAGGACATGGTTTAGTGGAGAACATGGTGGTGCTGCTGGTTTGATGGTTGGAATTGATGAATTTAGAGCTCTGTTCCAACTTTTATGATTCCAGGATACAGCAGGGTCCCGTCCAGAGCAGATGTTGGAGTCGATGATCTCTGAGGTCTTTTTCAACCTAAATGATTCTGTGATTTTCTGTAATATTCTCTTGAGGAATTCAAGCAAACTGCAGTCATGATAAGGAAAGCAAAGAGAGCTCAACAGCATGGACAGGATTTGGAGATGGGAAAAGGCCTTTCCCCAAGGCAGCTCACCTGACACCATCCCAGCATCGCCTGCTCCACAGCAGGAGCCAACAACAACTCCACGGGACAAACCTCAGCCTCCTGATGGCTAAAGCAGCACCTGAGTAAACCACAGCTTGGGAAGTGAGAGATGAGTCCCTCAGGGACCAGGCTAAGAGACAAGAGAAAGAAAACTCATCCTGCAGCCCCTTGGCTCAGGAGCAGCTGTCCCTGTGCTCCAAGGAACCAGCACCCACTCCTGGCACATCCTGCCTGCTCCAGTCACTCATTCCAGCCTTACCCACTGACAAGGGCTGTGCAGCACCGGCAGAACAGATTGCTGTCACCATCTCGGAGCTGAAGAGGGGGAAAAACCATGTGGGGAGCATGCTGGGAAAAAAATGCCATAAAAAAATCTGTATAAACCAAAAAAAGCCTTTCCCTCAGCCAGGGCCCTGCAGATGGGCTGTGGAGGGGAAGGGCAGGCTGGGGAGCAGCCAGAGCTGAGCAGGGGCTCTGGCAGAGGTGACAGGCATGAGGGTGCCTGGGCAGAGCCACCCAGCAGGGACACAGCACCAGCCTGGGTTTAGCAGGAACCCAAGCTTTGGCAGCTCAGGTTCAGGTCACCCTGGGGGTCTGACAGACCTCCCCTTGCACCCAGACAGTGGGACCACATCCCTGTGTTGGAATTTAACTCACCCTCACAATGGGTTTAGGTCTCTCCTCGTGTATTTCTGAGTAAATTTGGTATGGGGGAAACAAAACCTGCCGAGTTCCACCTAACACTCTCCAATCCCAAAATTCCTCTAGCGTTGCCTGGGTTGGCACCCACCACTGCCACAGGAAGAGAAGGATCCTATTTGGCATCCCAGGTGGCAGCATCTCTGCTCCCAGCTGGCACAGCTCAGATTCCTTGGGATGAGGGTGCCGGGATGAACAGCCCCAGGCACAGCCAGCAGCCTGTCAGAGCGTGTTTATCTCCTCTGACACCTTCCCTCGGAGGTGGCTTTAATGCGCTGCTCAGCCCTATTTGGGATTAGGGAAGGTTCAGAAAGGTCAGGCCGATCAATGGTGATTAGCTGAAAAGGACCTAAAGATCCTGTTGTTTGCTCTGCATTAACGATCCGGCCGCCGAGCCAAGATCCCGTCGAACCGCTTGAGAAATGAAAGGACAAACACGCGGCGCTGAGAGCAGAGCTGGAATCCCCACACCTGCTGGAATCCCCACACCTGCTGGAATCCCCACACCTGCGGGAAGGCAGCGATGCCAGGCCGGGCTGTGGCATCACGGCTGGGATGTGTCTGCCAGCCCGGAAAGAGGGAGACGAGAGCAGAGGGGCACAGACCACAGGAAGGACAAATGGGAAGGAAGCCCCACCAGAAGGTGCTGCCGGAGGCAGACAGCTGGCCTCTGCACTGGAGATGGAGCACATGGAAATGTGGGATGGGCAAGGACAGCGAGGCTGAGCCCCCCGGGCTGCCCCAACTTCATCCCTAAAACTCAGTGGAGGCTCAGGGGCTGCTCGGCCAGGTTTGATCTGCTGTTGGGGGAACAATTCCCAGCCAGCCACATCCTCCTGGACCTCACCGATAGGAGATCAATAATTCATCCCGAGCATAGGGTGAGGATTCTCCCGAACACATCAGTTTGATTTCAGCCCATCTCCCGAGCATCACTTGTTGCGTCTTCCCACCTCTCCATTCGGATTTCCCATAAAAGCTTCATTTAGATTGAAATGATATTTTCAGCACGTTAATTAGGTACTAATTGCCGATTAGAAACATATTTACTGAGGTCTTAACAACTATGTAACAAGTGATGTCTTACTACCCCCTCCTTCCCGGGGACTCAGACCTGCGGAGAGGCTGTTCCAACAAGGAACCCGCGTGCGGGTAGACGTGCAGTCAGCAGGCACGGAGCCGCTCTCCCAAATGGGAGAAGACAGCTCGTTATGTTAATGAGATGCCAGCTGATTATGAGAAACACATTGATACAGGTTTGGGCTGTGGTGTAACTGATACAGATCTACTGTGTTCAGTAGCTGTGAAACCTCAATCAATATGTTTCTCATAATCAGCCGCCATCTCGTGCACATAAATAACATCCCCGATGGGGGGAAGAGCCGCAGTTCCCAGAAGTTAATAAGAAAGCCCCACTCCCACCCCTGCCCCCCCCTCCTCGCCGCAGCTGGAACGCTGGGATGGGGCCTTGCTGCTCACCCACCGCCCACGTAGGGGCTCCAGGGCCCCCCCCGAGACCTGTGCCCACCTCCAGAGGAGAGGCCTGGGCCACTTGGGTTTCCTGCGTTCAATATTCCACGAACCCCAGTATTCCATGAACCCCCTCATGGTTATTTTGAGGTGTGAGAGCCCCAGGGCCCTTAGGACAGTCCAGCCAGAGCATTTCCATCTCTCCTGACTTCCAGCCATGCCTATCCAAGGTTTTCCGTGGTGCAGAGGGCAGGGATGTGCCCAGTGCCACGGTGGCAGAGGGGTGGGGAGCTGATGGCTCTCTGTTCGCTGCTGCTCAGTGTCCTGGGCCCAGCCAGAGTGATTCCTCCTGGGTGTCTTCACCTTCCCTCGCCGATTTCCCGAGCTTCAAAGCCTCCCATCTATCTCTGATACCATCAATCCCCATCTTTCCTGCCGGCTGTGTGCTGTTCCTGGGGGTTTGTGCTCAGCTCTGATCATCACTAAAAAAAATACATAAATTGACGGACATTTGACCAAAATTATTGCCTTAAGAAAGAGCAGCTCCTTGGCCGATTCATAAATTTTGATTAATGAATTTCCTGGTTTCATTGCCGCTCTTCCCCCCGGTTTTCTCTCGGCAGCCTCGGGGCCATCAGCCTTTCCACAGCAACAAATATTACCCTTCGTTAACGAGACACCTCGTTTAGAGCCTCATCCAGCTCCATTTAGTCACAGCAGCAGAATCTTTAGGCGGTGCTGACACCTCTGCCAGATTTTAATTCCCAAAAATGAAATAGTCCAGAGGAGAATAAACTCTTTCCTCTGCAAACCCCTCTGCTCACAGTGACAGGTCTGTGCTTCAGGGGACGGGACAGGGGACGAGAGGGAGGACAGGGAGGGCAGCAAGCAAAGGCTGGGACAAACCCCGGACAGGCAGAGGAGGAGCGGATGAGGATAAAGTCAGGGAGAAAGAAGAGACCAAAAAGGCCTTTTTTGGGGAAAAAAGTAAATCAAGAGGGATGAGAGCAGAGCAGAGGGTGACACAGAGTGCTCAGCTCACACCTCGTGAATGCCACAGAGGGGCAGGCAGGGAATTGGTTTATTATTATTTTTCCTTTCAGCTTTCTTCCTTCCTTTTATCTTTGATCGGGAAACAAGCTGATTTTAATTAAAAAGCCCTCCAATTAATGCTGCCCCGGAGTTTTCATTTCCTGGGCTTCGGTAATTTGCCAGCCGGGTTCTGGAGGTTTTGTGTTCCCTCTTGTGAAATAAATAACAACAAGCAGGATGAGACGGGAAGAGGAGCAGGCGCTGGCTGAGGGGAGCAAAGGGGTGGCTGTGCCGGGGGACCCCAGGGGGGCTGTGGGAGGATCGGGGGGATCAGGGGGCTCACTCCCTGCTCAGCCTGAGTTCGCAGCCACACTTCCCTCTTTGCTGGCCAGATACCCCGGAGCGGGAGCACGGGAGAGTCCTCCTCTTCCCTGGGATGTTGGGACCGGGGCCGGCGGGGACCCCCGAGCTGCCGAGGAGCCCCCGGGCACACTCCCTATCTCTCACACACAGACCCACAGCTGGAGTGTACAAAAGCCCCAGAGAAAAAAAAAAAGGGGGGGCAAAGCTTGTGAAAGGCCTTTATTATCCCAAATCCCATCTATTGTTAATGGGATCGTGAGCAGGGAGTGTTTGGAGAATTCATTTGTGATAAATATTTATAGCCCATGTTTTTGGGCTGTTATCTGCAGCGTGGCTGTTTGATCTGGTGTAGGGCTTTCTTTAGGTCATTTACATCCCCTTTTGCATCAGCCCTTGTCCGATAGCAGCTATCACATAATTATGTTTCTTTTGCTTATCCCTAATCCTGTCAAACCACCTACTTATCTCTAATTTCCTGTCCATTTACCCTCGTCGTGGGAGCTCAGATCTCTCACACGGGGCAGGGAAGGCTCCGGGGGCTCCGCGGGTTGCGGGGGCATCTCCCCAGTGCCGGGGGCACCGGGGCAGCCTCAGCCCCCTCTGCGCAGCCCCGGAGCCCCCCGGCCGGGCGGTCCCACCCAGGGGCTGGCAGCACCCCCACGGGCTGTGACGGGACCCGCTGGGCACGTTTCCCGTGCTGGGGACGAGCCGCAGGCTGAGCCGGAGCCCAGGGCTGTGCTGAGCAGCTCTTCTGGGATCACTTAAAAACAAAAAGCCAGCTCGACTCCACGGCAAAAAGCTGAATGAACGCAATCCGAGGCTGCAGCAAAGCCACGGCTTTTTAAAATCCTTCCTTGTTTTGATTTCCCTCCTGCCGGGGCTGGCAGGGACGGGGCGCTCCTTGGCATTAGCGGGGCCGCCGTTCCCAGGCGGCTGCCCCGGCTGGAAATCCAGCTCCCCGTGACTGCCTGTGGGACACGGGGCACGCTGTGGGAGCTGACACAGCAGAGCCAGGCAGGGCTCGGCTCGGCCCTGTAAGCAGGATTAAATCTGATCTAAGTGAGAGAGACCACAGCAAGGGGACCCGCACGAAGGATTTCTTTTCTGTGCCCATCAGGATAACTCACCCAATATCCCCAAACCAGGCCGGTCCCAGCCTGCCTGAAAATGTGTAAACCCATCCACATCTTATCCCTCTGAACATCTGCTAAACAACTTCCACAGGCGCTCCCACAGGACGGAGCTGCTCCGCGAGGAGTCACCGTCCCGCGTGACCGAGACTTGGCAAGGCTGGGACCGAGCCCTTCCCCTCGCCCTTCCTAAAATCCACCGCTTCCTGCCCGGGCTTTTTCCCAGCTATTTATAGAGCGGGGCGGACAAGGTGCCCCTGCGAAGAGCTTTCCCCTGGGAAAGAGGAGTGTCCGTGCCTTGCCCGGGCACATCGGCGGGTGCGGCTGCCCCGGCTCTGCCGGGAGAGGGTCCCCGGCACTGCCCGCCCCGTCACTGCCCACTGCAGACACTGCACCCTTCAAAACTGGCCCCGGAGACTGGTCCCTGTCCAAACCAGCTGCAGAGGCGTGGGCAGGGCAGGTCCCACCAGGTTTTTGGACTTTCGGCGGCGAGGTGTTGCTCAATGTGTTCGACCCTTCGGCGCTTTCCAAATGCCGTGGGAGAGTCATCCCCGTCTCGTGGCAGGGACAGAAGTCACCCAGCACGTGAGTGCAGCCACGTTCCTGCCCGGCCACCCCCGGGAAGGATGCAGGGGTGCTCACTTTTGGGGGTTGCTGCTCTGTTCCCCTCTGTTCTCCTCCCCACACCCCTGCTCGGCCCCAGCTCCAACTGCTGAGCAGCCCCATCTCCCTCCTGTGGCAGAGGCATCCTGGGAGATGGCCAAAAGTGGGTGTTCAAGGCCGGGTTGGACAGGACTTGGAGGAACATGTGCTAGGGGAGGGTGTCCCTGCCCTTGGCAGGGGTGGAACGAGGTGAGCTTTAAAGGTTCCTTCCCACCCAAACTGTCCTGGGATCAAAGCAGATTCCTAACCGTGAGAAGCAATTCCCCCTCAATGCCTGCGCTGTCCCTGCTCCTCCTGACCCTGCCCAGGAGTGAGGACAATCCCTGCAGCAGGGACAGGACAGGTTGCTCGTACCCCCCTTTCTGGATCCAGAGGAATTCCTCCCAGGGACCCTTACAGATCCCCATGGAGCCATGGAGGGGCTGCCAGGATCTCTGGGAGGGATGCAACCCTCTCTGCTCAGGTCCCAGCTGCAGAGGGAAGGGCTGCATGTGTCAGGGGCTGAATGTCTTCCACCCCATGAGAGGAACTGAGGGTGTCTGGCTGAAGTCAGGGATTAGGAGGGGATTTGCTGCCGGTGCTGTACCTGGCCGGAGCAGCAGAGCCCAGTCCCCAGAGCTGTCAATCTGGTACCTTTCACCAGCACTAAAATTCAATTAGTTAAAACAACAACAACAACTGTGGCTCCAGACAGCTTGTGCCTCACACATTTGATCCCTTTTATTGCTCAGCCCTGCTCAGAACCCAGCCAGCAACATCCCAGTGACTCCCACCAGTTCCCCCGTTTTATTCTACCAGGATTAAGTCAACCCTACAGTCTCCAGCTGTTTTGTGGTTGGGCCTGGATACATCTTTATACTCGAGCTACATTATTAAGTGGATTGTGGCCAAATTGACAGAGCTGCTTCAGGGAGGACAAGGCCATTTAGGTCAGTGATGGTCCTGCCAGCTGGAGGGACACCCGGGACTCATGATTTGCTAGCAAAGCTCTGGCCTGTTGTCTTAGCCTCACTTGATGTCCCAGAGGGGACTTCTGTGAAAGCCCTGACTCCAGCAGGAATGTTTGATTTCTTGGCAGAGAGATGTAACAATCTGTCTCGGAGCATTGCAGGAGGATTTCGTGTCCAGGGCGGGTTGTCCATCGTGTCACCCCCTCACCCGCCGTGCCATCCACGCCAGCCACAGCCTGCAGCTGCTGGGGGTCATTCCACTTGGGACTGGGGAGCTGTGCCACATGGTGTGCTGACACCACACACAGACCTCACCAGGTCACCCACAGGTGTGTGACACGGTGTGACACGGTGTGACACGATGTGACATGTGTCACATGACGTCATACTCACCCAGCAGCCACACTGCCCTGTCCAGCCAGGGATGCTCCAGGAGCCCGACCCTGGTGGGAGAGCTGGGGGCTGCTGGAATGTGGTTTCTCCCGAGCCAAGTGGGATGACTCAGGAGAAGAGTTAACCAAACAAGCACGTGGGTTTGCTCCCAGGTTAAAAGCCCTTTGTGTTGTTAATGAATAGCAGCAGAAGGGTCACAAAAGAGAGGGATGAAAGCTCCATCCATCAGTTCCTTGGAAGTGAGACTGTCTGCGTGATTTATGGAGCTCCCCTGAACATCAAGGGCTGTGAGGGGCTTGGGCTCTTCTCAGAAACCAGCAGCATCCAGGCTCGGGGTTGAAGTGAGGGAGGGATAACGGGTCACCATTTGCTAATGGGATGTGGTGGGAGAAGGTTCCCAGCCCGGCATTACCTGAGGGGCGGCAGCTGGGCTGTCCTGGCAGCCTGAGGGTCTGCCTGAAATCAGGGAATTCCAGAATGCTCTGGGTTGGTAGGGACTAACAAGATCATCTCATTCCACCCCCTGCCATGGGCAGGGACACCTTCCACATGACCAGGTTGCTCCAAACCCCATCCAACCTGGCCTTGGACACTTCCAGGGATCCAGGGGCAGCCACAGCTTCTCTGGGCAACCTGTGCCAGGGCCTCCCTATCCTCATAGGAAGAATTCCTTCCCAGTACCCATTCCCTGTGTCCTGTCCCTCCATCCCTTGTCCAAAGCTCCTCTCCACCTCTCTTGGTGCCCCTTTAGGCACTGGAAGGAGGTCTCAGGTCTCCCCAGAGCTTTCTCTTCTCCAGGCAGAACATCTCCAACCCCCTCACACCCCACCTAAGTGCAGTTTCTCTTCCCTGTGGGACATGTTCTGGTGTCTCCTGCCCTCTCCCAAAGCCGCTCCTCTGCTGGTGCAGGGTGAGGGCAGCACTGATGACCCTGCCCAGCAGCGGCCAGGACTGATGTGCATTTACCCCCGGAACTCAGCAGAGCTGGTCCTGCTGCAGCACAGTAACACCACTTCCATGGGTGACTCATACTTTTCCCCCTGCCTTGGTCTTCTAGTTTTTCTAATTACTGTGAGCTTTGCAACTGTGAGTGTGTAATGTTCCAGCAATGTGTGTGTGATTCACGAACGCAGGGAATGTGCTCCCAGCCAAAAGGGACTCGGAGATTTTTCTGGCACCAGCCTGCGACCTGGAGAGCAGCCAGAAAAACTCACCAAGGTCATTTCTTTCTTTCTCTTCTTCCTTGTGCTCCTTTCTCTCCCTCAGCCCCTCTGCTCCCTCCCCTCTTTCCTCCAAGCAGGGCTCAGCAGCACCTTGTTTATTACTCATCAGCATTCCTGCTATAAAACCTCCCCAAAATGCCGACCCTGCTGCAGCTGCATTCCTGTCAGTGCAAGGTCCTGAGAGCCACCCCTGCCCGGGGCCATGGCACAGCAGAGGCTTCAGCTGGGACACACCAGCCTTCCTGGGACACAGTCAGACCTCCCCATGTAGTTTAGGAGCTTCATTTCCAAAGGGATTTATGTGCTAAATTGCTTAGAAGTTCCTACAGAAACTGTGTGTGTCTGTCCCATGTGTGTCCATCTGTCCTCCTCAAGATCTCACCACCAGAGGTGAGCTGGGGATATCCCAGGTGGGATCCTGTTCCCCCCAGCCCACACTGACCCCCTTAGTCCTGTGCCTGGCCCAGTGGTGGCACCAGTGGGAGAGGTGGGGGAAGGAGCTTGGGCTGAGGCAGCCAAAGGACTCCTGCTGTGCATGGAAATAATCTGGCATCCTGTGAATGTCTCTGGGAGCGGGAGAAGCAGCGTTTGGGCTGTTATCAGCTGTAACAGGTTAGTGTTAGACCCAGCAGCCTCTGCCAGAGGGAAGGGAGGAGGGAGAGCAGGGCACATCCTTGGCCATGGATGCTGTGTCCCAGAGCAGAGTCTCTCCTCACCCAGTGTCCCCTCTGAGGACAGGAGAGGGTACTCTGACCCCCTCTCTGTGTTCTCGCAATTCCCCAAAGCCTCTGGGCAGCTGGAGGGGTGAGTGCTCCCTGCTCATGGCTGGCAGGGACAGAGGAGCCACCAGGGCCTCTTGCTGGTGTCACACTGGTGTTTGCATGGTGACTGTGTTTGTTTGTCCTGCAGAGTGACCCAGCAGTGCAGGTGGAGATGGGGGGGCAGCAGAACCCTCACCTCAGACCCCAGTGTTGGCTCTCCCTGTCCCAAGCAGTCTCCTGCTTCTCCCTCCCTTTGTGCACAGGTGATGCTCTCGTGGTGCTCCATCAGCCTTCTCCCACTGAGTCACCTTTGTCCCTGCTTAAACTTGGGATTCATTGACCTGAGGGCACCGCCAGGACCTTGAGAAGCCAGATGGGACACACCAGAGCTCACAGAAGTTGAGACAGCTCTGTGAGCTACAGGGGGCTGCACAGCCTGCTGTGATGCTTTTCCATCACAAACCACACATCCTAGGCCAGGCTGTGGGCAAGATCACAGCCCTCAGCAAAACCAGCAGAGCAGCTGGGCAGCATCATCCCCCCCTCGTCCTGCAGGCTGGAGGTGACAGTTTTGCAGAGAACCACTGCCTCTGGCACACGTTCGTGCTCGGCTGGGCCGTGTGTGCCGTGGGCAGGAGAGTGCACATGGTGTGAGCACGGGGGATGCTTTGGACTGTCTCCCCAAACAGCATTTTTCTGAATTCTTCATCCGTGAGATCACAGATCAAGGCAGAGTTGAAAGCAGTGGCCAGATCCCTCCTTCACAGCCCTAGAACAAACACGCTAAAAGCTTCCCCCGTGTGTGCGCAGATTAAGTCGTTAATGAATATTTTTGCTAAGCATCAGAAATCTGGCTGGTGTTGGAGCGCAGCTCAGCCAAGACCTTGGAGATTTGGCTGAAAGAATTCGACAGCAACAGAGCTGGGGGCCTCCAGAGCTGGGAGGACACTGGTTGGTCCTGCAGCTGCTCTGTGGTCACTGAGTGGTTGTCCCTCCTGCTGTCCTGTCAGCAGCGTGCCAGGGAGGGGTCATCCTGTCTGCCTCCCCCAGGGAAAAGGGGGAGAAACTGTAGGGATGCTCCGCTGAAGGGCAGACACAGGCATGGAGAAAGGAAGGCTCCAGGTCACTGCACACCTGGCAGGTGATCTGAAGGCTGGGCTGGGCCGTGGAGCCGTGACACATCCCTGGTGCTCCCGGCATGCCTGCTCCACACAGCCCAGCTCCACGCCCTGCCCTGCCCTGTGCCCCATCCAGCCACTCCTGCAGCACTGCAGCCACTCAGGCTGTCAGGATATCATGCACAGGCAGGGCTGTCGGGATATCTGTCCAGTCCAGGCTGCCTGCAAAGCAGGGGATGTGATTTGATTTGGGGTTATTTCTCGGTGAGCAGACAGCAGGCAGTGGGACTTCAAGATGGAACTGGAGCTGTGTGCCCTCCGTGGGATTGTCCCCGTGCAAAACCCAGTTTAAGCTACTTTACAGAGAAGGAAGAAAGAAATCTGTGAGGTTCTGCAAATCACTGGGGACTGCAAACTATTCATTTGGATATCCAGTGAGTGAGTGTGCAAATGTGTTTGTGTGTGCACAGACAGCTGAGTCCTGCACAGCAAAACCCAGGAAAAATGGGAACATGGGGTCAGCAGACTCTCTGCTGGCAGCAGTAATGCCAAAAAACCAGCCCACCACTCAAGAGCAGATGGAGGTCTGTATTCCCACTGGGAAAAAGAAGAGGTCTGCAAAGAAGGAAAAGAGAAGAGGATAAACTGACCTTGATAGGACAGTGAGCTGCTCCAGCTCACATTTCCCAGGCACGGTGCTCAGGCAGCTTCATGGATGTTAATTAAGGCTTGTGCCCTTCCCGAGGGAGGCACTGAGGTACTACAAATAATGGTATTACCAGAAGCATCGGTACAGACAAATTAATTAAGGGTAATATTGGAAAGATGGAAAGCTGTTGGGATACAGAGGGGGGCGACAGTGCAACCCTCCTGGTGACAGATGAACCCTCTCACCCACCCAAATGGCACCATTCAGCCAGGCCACTGTGGCACTTCCAGGGACTTGTCCTGCCTCATTAGAGACCAAAGCCTGGCTTAGCCAAAGCCGTGCAGCTGCTCTGTGGAAAAGCTGGAAGTAAAACCCAGCTTCTCCTTAAGGGAGAGGAGGGACTCCATTGCATCCAGTGCCACGCTGCCCACCACGGCCTTGGGCATCAGGGGTACAGCCCCCCTGAGCCTGAGTGCTCCCCACGGGCCTGGGGAAAGAACCAGCAACTTTGCCAGGTGTTTGACCCCTGACTTTTCACAGACTGCCCATTTTCAGCCTCTGTGGGGGGGAGGCCGTGGCCACACTGACCATGAACAGTCCAGCAATGGTCACATTCACGGCTATTTCGGGAGACAGCTCCTGTCACTCCATTCCTCGTGTGCACAGAGAGCCAGCGAGGACAGCAGGGAAAAGCACAGCCCTGAAGAGTGATGCAGTTGAAGGTCAGGTAGGATCTGGTCTGATTTCCTGCGATTCTCTGCTCCCACAGAGCCCGTGTGGGTCCTGGGCCAGCGGCACCGGCCGGCAGTGCCGAACAATGGCCGGAGCGCCCGACCGTGCCAGCACGGAGCCCTATCAGATCCTGCGGGGACACAGGGGGCTGGCCGGGCTCCTGCAGCTCCCAGATACGGCCCTGCATTGTCTGCAGCGTTTATTTCCATCCAGTTTTGGCAGCCAAGGTCCTTGGGACGCTTGGGTGAGGCAGCTCCTGTTGTGTGAGACTTCCATTTTCCTTCCTGCTCTTCCTCTTAAACAAAGCCGTTATCACCACCCTGATCTGATGGCGGGGCAGGGTGGAGGGGGCTCCTGCAAAGCCCTGCCCGGCCCCCTCGGCCCCTCCGCTCGTCACCTGAGTGCTGTGATGGGGCCCCTCCGTTCATCCTCTGGGCTCTGTGACAGGTGGAGGCCACTAGGCTGCATTCTTGGAGCACTTTTGGAAAAGTCTGTGGCTTCTTTAGAAACATCAAAAAGAAGGAAACGATTCCAGCATAGCAGAGTCCTTGCTAAGACTGGACAGACAACAGACCGATGGCCCGCACGGGTTTGCTGAGGGGGAAGGAGCTGAGGAATACGAGAATATGGGTCTCCAGCCACCAAAGCAGGGATGAAATGCTCTGGCTGGGGGCACCTGGAGGACACTGCCCAGAGGAAAATTTAATGGGAGCCCTGGGTCACCTCTCCAGCAGGTCTCCTTCTCCAGGCAGGAGCAGAGCTCAGCACTGGAGGTATGTGAGAACAGCCTTGGCCAAGGCCCAGGGCGAGAGCCTTTCCAGACCCCTAATCCAGCATCAGAAGAGCATGAGCTGATTCCCACTCGGAGCAGGGAGGCTTTCAGGAATGTGCTCTCGCACAGGTAATTGGTGCCGGCGGCTCCTCTGCCCGGCCGCTCCTGTCCCGCTGCCGGCAGCGCGTGCTCGTTATTGGGGCAGGCACCGGCTCCCTGCTCACACACACAGCTGCAGAGCACAGGCCAGCCCACTCTTCCACCCTAAACCCCTCGCATGCTTTTGCTCATCTGGAGCTGCTGTTTTGTTCATCACTCCTCTTCCAGCGCGTTCCCAGAGCGTGCTCAGCCCGTCCTAATTACGGAGCTGAGAGGAGAGGCGGGCTGTGAGCGCGGAGCAGACGTGGATGCTGGGAGTCAGGGAGCGCTCCCTGCCAAGGCTGCACATGTGCTTTTGTACTCACTCATTGTTTGGCTGCTTTTTTTTTTTCCCAAAGAGTTAAGCAGATGGATGGGAGCGTTCCCTGGATGTGCCCACAAGCCCACAGAGCCCTAGGAAGTCCACTCGGGCTGGAAGCTTTTCGGATGAGCAGAGGTGGGAGGGTCTTGCTCAAGAAGTGGGGAGAGAACTGAGAGGCAGAACAGTGAAGTGGGAGATTGGTGGTCCATGCCTGATTCAAACCACACAGTCCAGGAAAACCAAAGGCATGTCCTGGTTGGAATAAATCCTGTTCCCTGTGGTGAGAAGCTGCAACAGCTCCTGTCCTGGGAACTCACTGGTGTGGGCAAGAAGTGCTGGCTTTGCACTGGAGTCTCTTGTGCCCCCAAGTAACAACATCAGTGAGGCAGCAGATGTTCTTCAGCACCCTCCAGAGCTTCTGGATGTGGCTCATCACAGCCTCAGTCACCTTTGCTGGTGCCCTCTTTCTGCAGGAGCACCCCTGGATTCCCCTGCGCTCCTGCCGTGCTGATCTCCTCCAGAGCTGCACTGATGTCTCAGTCACCTTGCCCTCCTCTGAGCCTCAGCCCACGCTCTTGGTGCAGCTCAGCCTCTCCTCTGCAATTCCCACACATTGCTGCCAGGGATCCTGGTGTCCCCTCCTCCTGGGAGGTGACATTCCAGGCCATGGGGCTCTTAGTCCATTTGCAAAGCTGCCCTGATGGTGAGTGGGAAAGGTCTGGGTCACAAACTCACCCAGATGCAGGTGAAGGGAGGGAGAAGAGGCCCCCTTGGAGCCCAGAAAAATGTCACCTGAAAGTCTTTTTTGGGTTACTCCTCTGTGAAGGCCATTGCAGGGTAGTGCCAACCCCCCAGACACGACCCTCCAACACTGGTGGTGCTCCAAGTGCCCCTGCAGAGGGAACAGGGCAGGAGCAGGAGGCACGATGGGGAGGAATTCAGGCTGAGACTGGCTGTAACAGAGCAGACACCTCAGACAGGGTCAGTGTCTGCTTGGATGGATATTCCTGCCTCACAAACCTCTCATCGGTTCAGGGGGGCACTGGGACAGTGGGGTGGCTCTGGAGGTTCATGGGAAGCAGCTGGACACCAGCACTACTCCCAGGTGGCACTTGTGAGAGCTCTGGAAAACGCCTTAACAACCCAAAATATAAAGCCCCTTTCTCCTCGAATCCATTCCTGGCTCTATCAACGCTCTCCTATCACTGTGGCTGCTGCAGAAGCACGTGCACCTCATCATCTGCAGCTCACCAGGGAGAGAACACCCCGTCCTCCCACACTGCATTCCAGTGAAGCGCCTGTGAACATCATCCCCTCGTGGATCAAACAGGTGGAGAGGGATGGCAAGGAGCAGATATGGCACCGAGCTCACAGAGAGACGGGTGCTCAGCTACAGGTGGGTGTGTGAAAGCAGAGCAATGGCCTGAATAATATCCCACTGTCCCTGGGTTTCTCCCCATCCCATTTCTGGTTTCTCTCAGCGACCATGGGAAAAGCTTCAGGCCACCCAGTGTGCAGAGGCAGCACTCAAGGGCAGCTGGAGGGATCTCAGCCAAGCTGGATCGTTTTCTGACAGTAGGTAGGAACCAAGCCGCTGTTTTTTCCGAGCTGCTTGGAAAAAAACACGCTCTGGCTCAGGCCCTTGCTCTGCAGCTCAGCTGATACAGGTGGGAAGTGTTTGCTTTGCTCTCGCTCAGGAGGACACGTCCAGCAGCCTCCCCACCACCCAAGCCTTGTTTCCACCTCAGCCAGTGAGGTGTGGTGAGAATAGCCTTTGTTCTGGTTCAAGCAGAGCCAGGAAGCCCAGGAAATCTCAGTGGAAATGAGATCTTTCAAAGTTATCTAAACTAACCTTCAAAGATCTCTGCAAGATGTTTGGATGAGCTGCCTGCACGGCTCCCAACACCCAAACCTCTCCAGACTCCCAACCAGTGCTCCCAGTGCCTCCTGACTCCTCCTCAGTGTTGTCCTGGCCACACAGAGACACACGCAGGTGTGGGGGACATCCCTCTGGGAATGACAAGGCCTGTGCCATCCTGGGGTCCTGCACCCCCCTGGGCACATCTCACCTGCAACACATCCCCAGTCATCCAGGCAAGGACCTGCCTTAAGAAAAGGTAGGGAAAGGAAAAGCCTTGGGAAGGGCCTAGGGAGCCAGCTCTCCTCCTGCCCCAGGGGGGATGGATGAGTGGGACCTGGTGAGCTACTCCAGCTGCAATTCCTCCCTGAAAATGAAAAAAACAGGAGAAGGAAAATGACCAAGAATGCGGGATGCAGACACAGAGCTGTTTGCAAACAGGATGCTTTTAAAGCCTTCCAGGAGGCATGTGCTGGTTCTTTAATCCCCATCAGTTCATTTGTACCTACTAACATTTTACTGCTGCCCCATTACATCAGGCTGTGGTGGGACTGGAGTGGCGGTGGGAGAAACTCAGGAAGTTGGGAATTCTGGGGAGACAGAGTGGATGAGTTATGGAGATCCTTTCTGTCACCAGCTCAGCTTTGGGTACAACACTCGGATGCTTGAGTACTTCTCCAAACCTGTGCAAGCCCTCAAGCCTACAAAATTGGGTGGAAATGTAGGGCAGGAGCTCTTTGGAGACCTCACCTCCCTCCTGCTTTTGGACAGGCCAAAAATACCCACAGATGGGCTGAAAAGGGAAAAAAAAAAAGGCAAGAGAGACCCTCCTCGGCTGCCCAAAGGTTTGGTTTTTGCTCTGAGTGTCTCTGGGGGCTCAGAGGGCTCACCTGCTGCCCAGCAAGCTGCAGCCCTTCCCCAGGCCCAGGAGCTCTGGTTTCCAGCCCCTGCTCTGCTGCTCCAGGGATTCTGCACAACAGTGGAGCCAGAGTCGTGTCAGCCAAACCTGTGGCACAGTCAAAGAGTGATGTGGGGTTTAAATGTTATTAGGAAAGAAATTCCTCTGGAAAGTGTCACATGGGTCCCACTCCTGGCTCGGTGACCCCAGTGGGGTGGAGGGCATCACTGAGGGCACAGTGCACTGGGAGGACATGGAGCAGGGAAACTCCCTTGGAAATACAATTTTTTTGTATTTTGTTTGAGTACTTGGTGCAATCAGACCAGGTAGAGAGTGAACAGCAGCCAGGCTGCTGGAGAAGTGGGAATGGGCTTTGGGTACAGAAATAAACACTATTCTCCTGCAGAAAACGGGGAGGAGGATGTGAAAAGGATGCACAGAAAAAATCAGGGAGAAGGGAGAAAGAAAGGGGAATAAGATAAAGTCAGAAAGGGAAGGAAGAGAGGAGGCAAAACTCAGAGACAGCAGTGAAGGGACAACGTGAGGCAGGCTGAGCCTCTCACAGGGAGCTGATTCCCCCCAGCCCAGCAGTGCTGCTCAGCCATTCCTTCCCCCTTGCCGAGAAGCAGGAATGCCTTTTCCCACTAGCACCATTTTGTTCCTGCCCTGGTTTTTCTTCGCCTGCTTTGTTCTTCCCCCTTACAAGCTCTTGCTGAGGGTAAGCGTTAATTCTTTCCAGGTGCTCGTGTCTCGCCATCCTGCCGTTCCCGTGCGGCTCCCCCCGTGTTCTCCAGCAGATCCTGCTTCACCTCCCCACAGGGCAGCACCCCTGGAGCCCTGAAAATGTCTGGCTGTTCCCAATCCTGAGAAACTCAGCCCTTCCCTCTGCTCTGGGCTGCAGCCGCAGCTTTGCTGGGATTGCTTTTCCATGTACAGTCGTTCAGGGTGAGCTCCCTTCCCGCCCTGTTGGGGACCCCTCCAGCAGGGAGGTGACACACAGAGCCTTCCCACCACCCAGAAGTGCTCAGAACATCCCAGTGGGGTAAGGGACAGGTTGGGGAAGGCTGACTGACCCTCCAGGGCCTCCTGCCCTGAGCTGATGGGAGGGTTTGGAAGGGAAACCCAATAAAAGGCCACTCAGAAACAACTCAGGGCCAGGCAAGGGGGCTGAGAGCACCTTGGCTCCCAATGTGTTTGCAATTCCTCAGCCTCCTGCCTCGCTCCTGCAGGCTGAGGCCGGGATCCAGAGGTGAAATCCCTGCATCTGCTCCTGCCAGGATCCAGAGGTGAAATCCCTGCATCTGCTCCTGCCAGGATCCAGAGGTGAAATCTCTGCATCTGCTCCTGCCAGGATCCAGAGGTGAAATCCCTGCATCTGCTCCTGCCGTGTCTGTGGCTCCATGCAGACATTCCTGGTTCTCGGTGTAGAAAACAGCCAGCACCGTCACCTGCAGGGAAGGCCCCAGCCCGGGGTGCTCCCAGCCAGGTCAGCCCACCCTGGGCTGGATGCTCCAGGACACGGAGCTTGCAGGGACTTTCCCCTCTGGAAACACTTTCCCACCCCTCTTGCACTGAAGAACTCCACGGGAGAGACAGGCTTGAACCCCCAGGCAGGGAATGGGAGACAGGGGAACTGCCCCTGGTTCAGAGGGCACGGCGTGAGCAGGTCTGGTGGTGTATTTTGGGCACACAGAGGTACATTTATCCTATATATAGGGAGAAACATTCACATATCCCTAAGGGAGGGACTGGCTCCCCCTGCTCCTCTCGCCCAGAGTTATTTCACCAGCTGCTGCCTCCAGTTTCCCAGGGCTTCCAAAGGGGAGGTGAAGATAAGAGACAAGAGAAGGAGAAACGCACAGGACAATCCCGAGGAAATAAGGTTACTGGAAGCAGCGAGACAGGCTTCCTTCACCAGCCTGTTTTCCATTTCCTCCCCCTCCTCTGAAATTATCGTGGAGAATTTTTTTCTCCCCCTCTTCACTGCCCAATATTTAATTGAAAACGCAGATCTGTAGCCCAGAGAGGTGTTATTTTCAGCACACGAAATAGAGATATCTCCTAGCAGCTGTCAATCCCGCTGACCTTAGCTTCTGTGCAGGCTTTTTTTTTTTTTTTCCCCTCTCTTTCCTTTCCTATTTTTTTCCCACTCTCTTTTTTCCTCCAGCCAAGTTACTGTTTCATTGCTCTCCACTGGGACTCTGACAAGAGCCGAGCTCCTCGCAGATGACACAGAATAATTGAGATGTCCTTCTGCTGACCTTCAGTCCCTGCCAGCACTCACTCCCCTCCCGCTGACGGGGGGAACGACAGCTGAGTGGCACCGTGTGCTCTGTGCCCACCCAGCCCCACACGTGGGGAGGGACACCCCCTTCCTGGGGGGGGGGAAGAAGCACCTGGGGGGAAATCCCCCCCCAGGAATGCATCTGTACCAGAACTAATGCCAGTATCCACCCTGGCACAGCACCCACCCTGGCACAGCACCCACAGCGGGGGCACAGCACCCACGGGGCAGCACACGGCAGTGCCAGGGACACGCGTGGCCACACGTGTCAACATCCACTGCTGGCATCTCTGCCTGACACAAACACAAGCAGGGAGACCCCCCCCACAAGCCCGTGGGAAGCAGCACAAAGGCCCTGTTGGTGCAGGTGCTGGAAAGAGGAGCGGGGGGATCACAGAATCACAGAATTGTGGAATATCCTGAGCTGGGAGGGACACAAAAGGATCATCCAAGTCCAACTCCTGGCCCTGCACAGACACCCCAGCAATCCCACCCTGTCCCTGAGAGGATCATCCAAACCCTCCTGGAGCTCTGGCAGCCTTGGGGCTGTGCCCACTGCCCTGGGGAGCCTGTTCAGTGCCAACCACCCTCTGGGGGAGGAACCTTTCCCTGAGATCCACCCTGAGCCTGCCCTGACACAGCTCCAGCCATTCCCTGGGGGCTGTCCCTGCTCACAAAGACCAGAGATCAGTGCTGGCCCCCTGCTTCAGGGTGCTCCAGGGATGCTCCAGGGGGACAATGGAGGGTCCCCAGTGAGTGGGAGGCAGAGTCTGCTTCCAGATTGTACCTTGTGTGGATTTCTGAGCCTGGACACTGCTGACAAGGGAACATGCAGCCCCCGTGCCACACTGGGGAGAGTGTGGTGTTCCCTTCCCGGCCAGGCTCTGCTCTTGGGCACTCCTGGGGTTAAAACTTGCCTCAAACCAAAGATGAAACAATTACTTCTTCCACATCCACCGTATTTGTATGGGAATCTCACAGAAACTCGGCATCAGCCTGACATTGCCCCCAGTTCCACAGGGGCTGCAAGTGCAGGCAGCAGCCCTGGCCATCAGCATTGCCTGGCCAGGAGCTTCTCCCTGCAGGAAGGAAGGGGAGATAGAGGCACTGGTTTAGATTATGGGAACATCTGAAAGAGTCGGTGCTGTAAGCAAAGAGGGTTGTTGGTTGTTGTTATCACAGTGCCCAGAGATAAGCCATGAGTGGGGACAGCCCTTCAAAACAAATGCAATGAGAGACAGAGCCTGTCCCAGAGAAGTTTATAGTGGGAATAAACACAGTGATCAAGGGCTGGAGGGGGGGAGATAAGGGGATGGGGAGCAGGGAGCGGCGCAGGGGGCAGCTCCCCAACACTCCCCACAATGTTCCATCACCCTGGCGAGCCAGGGGTGGGCTCCCCAACATGGGCCTTATCCTGGGATCCTACAGCAAAGAGGGAAAAGGGAGGCAGGGCTCGTGTCCCTCACCCTGAGCTCCATGTCCAGCCTGGAGGAGGGCAGGCTGTCAGGCTGACTCCTTCAATCTCTGCTCAAACCCCGGCAGATTTCTCAGTATCCCTCCAAAACAAAAACAAATTCATTTCAGCAAACACTATGACTAAAGGTTTTGACTTTTCCAGTTGGTTTTTTTTGTACACTTAATTTTTTTTCCAGTCTCCCCCTATTCATCCAATTTGGCACCAAGTCACCGAGAGCTTTGCCTGTCCCCAAAGTGGTATTTCTGGTAAATACACCATTGTCCACCCTCGCTCCCCAGCGCTGGCCATGCCAGCTTCCATTGTGCTGACAATTCATTCCAGGTGGGTTTTGCTCCTTTTTTTTTTTTTCCCTCAGCATATGAAAATGCCTATACAAAATAAATCTCGGTGACTGGGACGCAGAAACCACCTCTCAGGAGCGGCAGCCAGGCGGAGCCGAGCGCTCCCGGTGTGCTGGGCGGGAGGACAGATTGATGGGAACCTTCCTAAATCCACTGGGTCCAAAACAAACCGGGGGAGACTGACAAGGCCTGCTCGTGACTGGTTAAATCGGGCACTTTAAGCTGGAACTGGAGCACAGTGGAAAGGCACTCCCAGAAATGCCCCAGTGCCTAATCCTGGGAATGGGGAGTGGGTGCAGGAACCCCCACTGGGGACACCCTGAGTTGGGAAAGGTCCCAGTGAATTTTAAAAGCAGTATCACTTCATAACCCCCTGATCACAAATGCAGGTGCTGTACCTGTGCTGAGCCGAAAAACCTGAGGGAGGAGAAACACTTTGGCCCATCAAGTTACTGGCTCAGGCTCTGAACGAGCGACTTTTAATTCCACTTGTGCTCTGGGTCTGGCCCTGAGATATTTCAAGGAATATCTGTAATGGTTTAAAGGCATTACAAGGTGCTGGGAGTTAAAGTGGGAAATGTCTTATTTTGGCTTGGGACCTTAAAAATACAACGAAGAGCTTAGGTGGGACTCATGTGCAGAGCGGGAAACCTGCTGCCTATAAAACAGTCAAAAATGGAATCAGCAGAGGTTAAATGTAATGCCTTTAACTGAGCAAAGACAGTTTCATTGTCCATTCAGAGGAAAATGTCAGCGCCACTGTGGAAATACAGCAATTTATAGCAAGGAATTATTTGGCAAAATGTATCCCAGGTCAGTCGATGGTCAGTGGTTGGGATTTTGGCTGCAAAATGCCATCGGAAAAAGGGGATGTGAGAGACATCTGTGTGGTGAGAAACACTGATTTCCAGCCTGCCCTCATTAAATAATGAGCAGGGTAAGGATCATTTACTCCAGGGACTGATGTGTACTAGGAAATGCTTATTTTCTTCACAGAAGGGGCTGCCAGGCCTTGGCAGGGGCTGCCCAGGGAGGTTTGGAGTCCCCATCCCCATCCCTGGAGATGTCCAAGGCAGGACCAGACGTGGCACTCAGTGCTCTGGGCTGGGGGACAAGGTGGGTCACAGGTTGGACTCACTGATCTTGGAGGGCTTTTCCAACCTAAATGGTTCTGTGATCCTGTGATTTTCACTGCCCTGGGCACCCTGTGTGTCCTTCTGTCTGGCTTCACCTCCTGTCCCACCACCTGCAGAAAGAGATGACCCCTCCACGGGGACAGAGGAATGCGTGGAGAGCCCTGATCCTACTGCTGGTGCTCCCATTCCAGTCTGCCCATGCAGCAAGGGCTGGTGATTCCCCTGAAGTGACATTTCTCCTGGATTTTCTGGCTCTCAAGCAGTAAATCAGTCTCTGCTGGGAGCCTGACCCATCCTGGGAGCAGAGCTGCTGCCTCGGGCTGGGAACCTGCTGGTGAGGGAGGGAGACAGGCAAGAAAATGGTCAAATGTCACCCTTTTTGGGGAGGGAAATGGCACCAACTAGGACTTGGTAACCCCAACATCACCCCAGAAAGACCCTGCAGGCTCCCTGGGTCACAGGAGGTGGGACCCGAAACACCCTCCCCCCCCATGGTGAGACTTTATCAGCACTTAATTAAAACTTGACAAGAAGATTAACACACAGAGGGCAGTTTTAATTAACTTAATATCGCGTTCAATTTCCCAATTTGTCGCAGTGTTCAGACACCTGCAGCTCTTCATGCAGAGCCAAACAGGGAGCACAGGGAGATCAGAACCCTTCTAGAACCTTCTGCCCTGCCCGTGTTCACCCCTGGATACCTGGACACTTATCCAGGTGCTAAGGGCAACTGTTCCCCTCTGGGCCCATTGGACCCAACCTAAGGGTGTTTTCAGTCCAAAATGCATTTATTTCTTTGAATTTAATTTTTTTAAACTAAGTTCTTGAGGACTCATAAAGCAAAAACCATTTCTTCCATTTATCCCAGTGTCCAGTGATGTGGGAAAGGGCCAGGAGGATGGCAAGGTAAAGGGTCCTGGATGGCTGGGGTGCCAGGAGCCCTGGGCCATCCCCTGCCTGACTTTCACCCTCAGCTGCCTCATCCCTGGACGATGAGGATGAGGCACCAGCTAAAGCCACCTCTGAGTGCCAGAGCCCTGGGTTCCAGGGTTGCATCCAGCTGTCTGGAGCAACCTGGGAAACTCTGGATCACTGGGAGCCCCTGGGGCTGCTGCTGAAGGGACAGAGTCCCAGGGACACCCACACACCCCCAGTAAGTGCACAAACCACCACCCTGACCCTTCCCCTCGCTCAGCCAGGAGCTGTTTGCCAGGCCCCAAACCCCTGTTACTGTGAACTTTCTCCTTCCACTGTTTGTGCTGTGTCACCTCGTGCCTCCCCCCAACGATTTCCTGACAGCCTTGGGAGGAACAATGCACTGACTGAGTGTTTTTTCCTCTGGATGTTTGCAGCCTGTGCACTGAGGAGGGACAAGGAAGGAGGGTGCCCTGCTCCAGCTCCAGCTCCAGCTCCAGCTCCAGCTCCAGCTCCACCTCCAGCTCAAACACCTCACAGTGCTGACAGGTTCATCCACTGGCCAGGTCTGCTCATTCCAGGAGGAAGAGCGAGGCTTGTTCACGTCTCATCCATTTCTTTGGAGAATATTCATTATGAGATGAGGACAAGGTAACTCAGCTCCAGCAGGGATAATCTCATCCGTGCTGCAGAGCTCTCCAAAGGCAGGTCTCTGCTGGACACGCCCTTTTGGCTTCTTGTACCTTTATTTTTTGGCTGCCTTTATATTTCATGATGCTTTGAATGCAGTTCAATGTCATTTAAAGAACTGTTGTAGTCCCATTTTCCAGGGAGAGGTTTGTTTGAGACTGGTTGGGGAAGGAAGAGGAGATGTCCTCCCAGTACCCTTATAAATGAGGAGAGTTGAACATCAGGAGTTGATGATCCTTGTGGGTCCCTTCCAACTCGGGATTTTCTGTGATAAAAGAGGATGGGCCTGGGTGGAGGAACAGGGGGAGGAATGGAGCCCTCTGTGAGGCAGCTGACTCCCCATCCCTCTGGAGCAGGGACCAAAGCAGCTGTGGCGCTGGTCCCAGTGCTGCTGTGCCAGCTGGTTTCACTCCTGGCTGGCAGTGAGGGGAAGTCAGACAACACCAGCCATCCTCCTGCCTGCTGAGGTTCCCAACAGAGAGGAGCAAACCTCACCATCTGATGCTGGTTTGGGACACAAACAGCTTCTTTGCCCACCTCCTGCACTGGAACACCTACTGGCATAAGGCTTGGGACTGACACCAGCCCTTGTCACCTCTACCCCATGCCCTAAATCCTTTCATGATCTTTGGGAACCTCCCATCCCCAGCTCATTCCCACAAGAAACAGAAGGACAGGAGGCCGTGGGAGATGGACAAGCATCTAAAATGCTTAATGGACAGAATCAGGCCATCCTGAGTGGGGGTCCCAACCTCTCGTAATAACTCAGAGGGAAGAGGAGAGGCAGCCCCTCCTCCCCCACCTTGTTCCAATCTGCTGTAGGGTTTAAAGGAGGCTCCCCATGGCGAGGAGCTTCAAAGCCTCGCCAGCCCCTCCCTCCGAGTGTCCTCCTGGTTCAGTTCCACCCTCCGCATTTCAGTGCCTTTCATCCTTCCTCTTCTTCGTCCTCCTCGTTAGGAGGTTCCCTTCCCCCCCTCCCGCCCACTCCCACCCTTGCTGGAGACTGCCTTTGGTCAGGAGCCCAATGGGAACCAGCTGTCAGGCGTAGCTGGGATATCCTGGAGAAAACAGCTTGAAAATGCCTCCCCCCACTTCCCCCTCCGTGGCGAAGGAAAGAATCCTGCCTCAAAATGGCCCTGCAGATGGAAAAGGCATCCTGAAGGCCACCCTCCTCCTGACCCGTGCGGGTCCATCCGCTGGCAGGGCACCAGGAGGTCCCGGGCTCTGACTCCCTTTGGAATCCCGAACCCATCCTGTTTGTGCTCCTGCTGCCAGCAGCACCTCCTGACCCACGCAGCAGGAGCCCAGGGCCCTCGTGCCGGAGCATTCGTGCTAATCCTCCTCTCCCGGCTCCAGAGCACCTCGCTCCAGCATTGTTCCTCAAAGATGTTCCTGCCCTTCCCGGCCTGGGGGTGGTTGTTGTTTAAACAGCAGCAGCAGCCACACAAGCTGCTGGCTGTCCTGCCTTTCCAGGGTGGTCTGTAATTGCTTCCTGTCCTCTCCAGCAACTGCCTTCATTTGTTTGAGTTTCTGCCTAATCTCAGAACTGGGGGAGTTTGGAATGAGAGATCCTTAGTCCGGGCTCATGGGTGTTTCCCTGCCCTGGGACGAGCTGAGCCAGTTTTGGAGCTCCAGCCTGGTAAGGTCACAGTCCCACAGCCAGGAGAAAAGGCTGAACTCACAATAACCCGGGGAAGCCAGAGCCTGGTCTCGGCAAAGCCCAGGGTTTGGTTTGCTGTGAGCCCAAGGTTTCTGTGCTCCTGGGGTGAGTGGAGCCCAGGTGTGTGCAGGCAGGAGCAGGAGTGCAAAAAGGAGCAGGGGGATGGGGAAAAATGAAACGCTGTTTCTCAGACTGCAGAGCTTTGCTGTTCTTGGTTGTGTTATGGTCTGGGCTGTGCTCGGGGTGGATTTTATCCAAGGCAGTTCGCACACATCCCGCTGATTTCCCAGTGTGCTGATTCCGTGTCTCTGCACTGGCCTCTGAGCTCCCATTATCCTGGAGCAGGAAAAGGGGATGCTGGGGGCCAGCCCCGAGCAGAGCTGAGCTGCTCAACAGGCTCCAGACCAAACACTCCAACTTTCTGTTTTTCCCTCTCTCCGAAGAGGCAAGCTTTGGGTTTTGTTGAAATGGGACGTGCTGTGGATAATGTCCGCTTCCAACAGCAGTTTCCACACTGATAAACTAAAGCTTTTAAAGGACGAAATAAGGAACATCTCCCAGCATAAACCTTCCTGGTCTGTCTGGAGCAGAAAACTGGACAGGCTTTGTTCTGGGATCTGGTGTGTGACTGAGGAAAAAGGACAGGGCTGAGGGGAATAAGGTGTGGGGCAGCCCTGACCATCTGCCTCCCAGGCCATATCCAACCCTGGAACGTCCTCAGGCTGTGCCACTCCCGCCTCTGCTCTGAGGTCTGTGTCAGCAGGGTCTCAGTGTTCCATGGCAGAAGTCTGGGAGGAGTGTCCTTGTTGCCCAGAGAGGTTGTGGAATCACCAGCCCTGGAAGTGTGCAAGGCCAGGTTGGACAGGGCTTGGAGCAACCTGGGCTGGTGAAAGGTGTCCCTGCCCATGGCAGGGGGTGGAACTGGCTGAGCTTTAAGGTCTTTTCCCACACAAACCATCCATGATTCTATGAGTCTATCCTGCTGTTTGGTGTCCGTGGGGTAGAGGAGATTTTTCCCTTCAGAAGGAAATGAAGCCACGGTGTGTGTTTCTTACTCAGAACCAGCCAGTCCCTACAGATGATAAGCCCAGTGAGAAATGTAGTGGATGCTAGTTATATCTCTGTGGGATGATGCTTCCAGCTGGGATTTGGATGTGCTCCTGGCAATCTTCAGACAGTCAGAGCTGGATGAGAAGAGCTGCAAGTGGGAGGAGAGGTGACCTGGTGGTCTGGAGTCTCAGAGAGGAACAGTGGTGAGGGATGGATGGGAAAGTGGAGGATTTTCTTGGGGCATGAGATAAGGGGGCTGTGGGATGGATGGGGATGTGTATGGAGGGCAGGAAGAGGAGGGACTGGCTGTGCAGAGGGGGTGAAGGTCGCTGCTGTGCCTGGGAAGGGGTCTGTGTGGGTTCCCTGCCCATGCTCAGGCTGCTGCTGCTTGTGCCCTGTGCTGGCAGGACCTGCAGGATGGAACAGAGGGATTATCCATGAGGCCAATGCTGCCAGGAGTGAATGGGAATCTCGGTGCCCTCTAACACCCCTCCTCATTAAATGCTGCTGGAGCAGAGATGACAGCTCTGCCCAGGATGGGCTGGGCTGGATCCTTCTGTATCTCCCGTGGGGGTCACTGCTCTGTGCTCTGGGACTCCTAGGACAGACAGCCTGGAGTTAAAGCAGCCACAAAACCGAGGGCAGAACAAGCCCATTCTCATCCCCTACTCCTCTAAATATTTTCCCGAATGGCTTTTCAAGCTGTTCCTGGTCCAGATGCATCTCACACACACATTGCACATCTCTCTGCTGCCTGCTCTGAGCGTGCAGGACATGGCCCAGCACGGGCTGCAAATCTATCGGCCCCCTGGCTGATTGGAACTGCTTGAATGTGATGTGTGAGGTCATACCTTATATGTGCCTGCATGCACGTTAAATTAATGTATGGACAATACAATAGATGATGGCTTTTTAATGCTCCTTGCTGCACACAGACCCCGTGGCAGATGCTGTTCAAAATGCTTCCAGCACATCCCACAGCCACTGCTGCTGCGGTGTGATGGGAATGGCCTTTCCCATGCTGGAGCCAGGAGTAATTCCCAGGGCCAGTCTGGCTGGGCTTCACCTCCCAGGGCAAGATCTGGCCTTAGAGGCACCTGCTTTTCCACCTCTGGAGCTGCACAACAGAGACAGGTGCTCAGTCTCTGGTGCAGCATCTCCAACACAGCCCAAATCCTTTCTGTGCTTCCAGCCTTAGGATCACGCTCCAACAGCTCCATAGCCCTGCAGGCTCTCTCCCTTATTTTTCCCTCCTCATGCCTCCAGCAGCTCAGCCCCCTCCTGCAGAGCTCCAGGTTTGTCCCTTCGCAGGGTGCACTGCCCAGCAAGGACAGCACAGGCTGTACAGAGGCTGTTC
The DNA here is from genome assembly GCF_003031625.1 of Empidonax traillii. NCBI lineage: Eukaryota > Metazoa > Chordata > Aves > Passeriformes > Tyrannidae > Empidonax > Empidonax traillii. Next base: position 86,891 of record NW_020956553.1, read on the forward strand.
CAAATGATCATTCCAGCTGGGGAATGATCGGGAGCATCTGCCTGGGTGTCCCCACTGTGAGATCCTGGATTTGGGCTGGTGTACTCAATGTGGCCCCAGTTCCCTCCCAGCTCTGCTTCTGCTCAGTCTCCTGCTTTTTGGCATCAAGCATCACCAATATCCATCCCCCTTCCTCATATCCGCTCCCTCGCTCCTTCCTCAATTACATGGAGCTCTTAATGGACCTCTGGTCTCTTTTCTGGCCTCTCCTGCTTCCCCCACAATCCAGACTGTCAAGAGCTATCTGTTCTCAGAGAGACAAGCTCCGTGCTGGGATGAGAAAAGCAGGGAGGAATTTGAGTTGGAGGAGAGCTCTCCAGCGGTGAAGTGCAGCTGGGCCACAGGGGACAATGGGAATGACCATGGATTCTCCTCTTGTCCTTGTCTGGATCACCTGGGTGTGAGCTCAGCTTCGGGAGCTGTGCAGATGGAGTGCTCCATGTTCCAGGTGGATCCCAGAGCTCAGTGCCAGCCCTTCCCCTCACAGACATCCCCACCCACTGGGACACCCTGGCCACAACGAGGACAAGCCCTGGACAATGAGCCTCAGGGACAAAGGAAGGGGAAGCTGCAGCTCTGGACTGAGGGAAGAGGAAAGAGCACTCCCAGCTGACAGACAAGAACAGGGTTGCTTTTCTTCTTGACATGTTTCTCTGGCTGCCAGGAACGCCGAGGGCTGGCTTGGAGCGTTATCCCAAAGGGCTCCAGCCTTGCCAAGGGTTTGACATTGGTGGTCAAGGTACTAATGTGGACTTTCTGAACCAACAAAGAGACAGAATCTGATTGGTACCAGAGAGAAAAAAACATACATGGTTCTGATTAGCTGGCTTCAAACCCATGGTGATAAACCGAAATTTGGGAAGCAATTAGAAAGGAAGAAGAAGAGCAAGAAGAAAAGGGGGAATGAGAGAGTCGCCTGGCGGTCTCAAGGCAGCCTTTCAAGGATCAGGATTTGGATGAAAGCCAACATATCAGCTCTAATCTTTGGCTTTTTGTTGGACTTAACAAGGACTTTAAAACGAATCCAGTCACAGCTGACGGGCCCCATATGGATCCTGGTTTGAAACCTCCTTCTCAGCATCGAATCAAATAGTCTGGGACCACAGAGAGCCGGTCAGGGGATGGAACAGGGAGAAACAAAGGCAGGAGCACGGACCTGGCCTCACACACACACACACACACGCACAGTGCACACTCACACACGGGCTGGGCATGGACACACCAGCTCCGTTTCAGCGCAGTCACCGCAGACAAGTGGCTTTGTGGCTCCACAGAGGGGCTGTCTGTGACCATGACAATACCACGGTGACATTTCCCTTGATGCCACTCAGCTTCCCAGACTCGCTGTGAGTTCAATCACATCTGCATCTGGAGACTGCCTTCATTTACTGCCTTTTATTTTGAACTTGGAGAAAATAAGTGTGTGGATATTTGCCTTCACATACAAAAAACAATTAAAAAACCATCTTTCCCTGCTCTTGCTCTGAGCTGGCGCATCTCTCATCTCCCTAAGCTACACCACAATGCGAGAACAAAGGCATCTGACCTGTATCCATGGCAACCCTCAAATTCTACACCTTTGCCTTTTGTACAAAGTTCCCCCTCCCTTCCTCTGTGCACACTCGTGTGTACACACTGCCTGTTTCCTGCCAACGTGCACGTGCAGGTGTGTGTGCACGTAACTCACACTGGAGATATCGATATCTATTTTTAAAATGCCATTTCTGACTCTTACAAGAGCTTCTGCATTTGCCTCCTGTGCCAACTCAACTCCCATTTATTCCACAGTGGGGTTTTCCTCTCAGGTGCTGGCAGGGTTAACTAAAAATCCACTGATGGCCACAAGGTAGCACTTGGTTCAAGGAAGAAAAGCAAGTGTTTCGAGCAGAGAGAAGCAGGAGTGTAATAAGGGATTATTGGATAACACTTGGCATGCCAGGGCTGGAACAGTTGGCCTCTGCCTTTTCATGGCCACTGCCAGCGATCCAAAGGGGCAAACACCTCCTGAATCCATCAGTCAGCACCAGGGGAAAGGCACCACGTCCCTGAGAGGAAAAAGGGAATAGCAACAAACATCCATTTGATTGTTCCAAAGGGATGTGCCAAAGGCAAGCCCTGCTGGGCCACGTTTTTAGCACTTGCTTTCGCTGTCATCACACCTGGAACAGCTCCTGGCTGCAGCCAACTGCCCTGCTGGGGTTGCCCTGTGCCAGGCACGAGCACGGCCGTGGGTTTGTTCTGGCTGTGGGTTTGTGCTGCCCGTGGGTTTGTGCTGGCTGTGGGTTTGTGCTGCCCGTGGGTTTGTGCTGCCCGTGGGTTTGTGCTGGCTGTGGGTTTGTGCTGCCCGTGGGTTTGTGCTGGCTGTGGGTTTGTGCTGGCCGTGGGTTTGTGCTGGCTGTGGGTTTGTGCTGGCCGTGGGTTTGTGCTGGCTGTGGGTTTGTGCTGGCCGTGGGTTTATGCTGGCCGTGGGTTTGTGCTGGCCGTGGGTTTGTGCTCCTGAGGAGGAGCAGCTGAGCTCTGCTCCGGGCACTGAGCAGAACCAGACCGCCCTGTGATCCGGCTGGGACACGAGACCTGTCCCTGGGCAGAGTGGGCACAGCCAAACCTCTCCCCTTCCTCTCTCCCTTTTAAACGCTTCCAGTTGTCAGTGCAGCAATATAAAACCAGCTGAACTGTGGTTAGAGACAATGAATGATGCAACAGAACCCCTCATGCAGACATGGAAGGTTTGCTGCTTATTTCCCTTCAGCAGGAGGCCCGTGTGCATGGGACCAGCTCCAAACTCATTGACGTCAGCAGAAAGGCTCCCTTTGACTTCAATGGGCTTTCACTGGGACCATTATTCCCTGGGAGAAGCCACTTACTGGGAAACCAAGGGAGGGTCTAACTTTGTGTGGAGCAAACATCGCGTGGCCCTGGTGCTCCTCAGCACTGAGCCATGGCCACGGAGACTGCATTTCCCAGCATCCTGCTTTCCATGTCAGCCAGCAGCAGGGACCTGCAGGGCTGCAACCTAGCCATGGAGACAGCTGATGCTCTCTCAGAAACAAGAATGTCTGGAATACTCAGGGGTACAGCCATTGTTTCATTGCTGGGCCAAAGTGTCACTGGACTGGCCAAACTCCCGGCATTCCACTGAAGGTGGGATGGCTGGGAAGCAGGACTGCTGTTCGTGCATCCTCTGACAAACCCCACTGGTCCCTGTGCCTCAGTTTCCCTGGCAGTGAGGGAGGGACGTCCTTGCAGGGTGATGGGATGTCCCCTTTCTGTGTGAACAGTGAAATGACAGCCTCGCCTACTGGAACGTGTCCCTGCCTCTGGCAGGGGTTGGAATGAGATGACCTTTAAGGTCCCTTCCAACCCAAACAGGTCTGTGATTCTACAAAAACTCCCTGGAGGATGTTATGGGGAGTTCCAGAGCTCCAGGTATGGATTTACTGGAGGCACTGTGTGACTCAGCAGAGGGTCCCAGGTGGGCAGACACAGCTCACAAGCCAAGCTCCAGGGGCTGCCTCAGCATTTGGCATGATCCCTCTCCACTCCCACAGCAGTGCCATCCACAGGTACTCCTTGCTGGACTCTCAAACCTCTCTGGAGAGCTTTTCCCTCTCTCCAGGCAGCTCAGTGTGAGTTCAGACTGAAATGGTACCTCTATTCCCCAGGGAAGACTCTCCACTTCTTGCCTTACCCATCCAGGAGTGGCTGAGGCCCTTCCCACAGCCCAGGTTGTCCTGTGCCTGCTGCAGGCACCGCTGAACTTTGCTTCAAGACTTTGTGTATCAAAAGATGTTTGAGGGCTTTGGGCCTGTAGTTCAAATTCCTCGGCCCCTGAAACAAAGCCTCCAAGCTGTTTGACACATGGGGATGAAAGGGGAAGAGAGCTCAATAAAAGGACCAGCACACACCAGTTCCTGTCCTCAGCTGGGAAGGTTTGGACACGCAAGCAGAACAGAGGAGCTGTCTTCTCCCTGCCCTCTGCTCCATGACCCAGACTCCTCCACCCCTCCAGCCTCCTCCCGCTCCGTGGGGAGCGGGTCCAGAGCGAGGAGCATTCCAAACACCCCGCTGGCACCGTGTTTATACAGCGTGTCCTCCTCGCAGAGCTGCTCAAAAACAGCCCCAGAAAGGGAAAAAAAAAAAAAAAAAAAAAAAAGGAAGAGTGGAAAACAGAGAGAGGGAAGAAATGAACAGCTTGGGCTTTTTGGCCAGAAAACAGCATTTTTTGTTTGTTTTTCTAGCAAAAAAAGAAACCGTGCCAGAGAATCCAGAGTTTTCAAATTTGAAGGTGTATCTTGAACTAGAGATAGGGAACTGGATGTTTGGTTAATTCCCTTTTCCTACATTAAATAAGGCCCATCAAGGACTGATGTTTTTGGCGGGAATAATCCTTTCTTTATCACTCCTCTGGGTCAGGAAAGGAGCAAGATCCACACGCTTGAGTTCCAAAATCAAGAAGAAAACAATGGAGATGTTCATCTACGGACCTTGGAGTTGTGGTGTGAGGCCCGAGCCTGGCTCCCCTTGGCTGCTGTCTTCATTTGAAATCACAGTCCCCAGAGGATGCTGGAAGAGGCTGCTCCCCAGTGCTCCACAGGCATCTCCAAAGGCATCTCCAGCCACAGCAAGGGCTGTTTCCTCTGACACTTCAACAAACTGGGATAGCACATGGATTGCCGCCGTCCCTTCTGGGTGTGAAACAGCCACGTCTTTCCAGCAAGCACAAGAAAACGACTGCTATGCCAACAAAACCATGGACTATATCCACGTCTCCCAGACTTGGACATTTTCAGGGACTCAGAAGGACTTTTCCTTAAAGAGCAGCATTAGTTCCTTCAGTAGTCTCTTATGAGACCCTTGTTTTAGGACCCAAAACATTCCAGACATAATAGATGTAGGTGCCACTATTTGCTGTAGACAGGGGAGTCTAGAGCTTAAGAGCACCACTCTGAGCCAAATTCCCACACCATGCTGCCAAAAATACTTTTGAGTGTGTCTCACTGATGTGAAACATTTCTCTGTATTGTTTCCTCCCAACATCTCCATTTCTTGTTGCCAAATGCAGGAAGGAACACAGTACAGAGACCCTCATTTCCTCCCCACGGTTGGAGAGGGGCCACTCTCCAGGAAACATGGCCTGGGTTTAGCCACAGAGTGGTACGAGGATGATACACAGGGTAGGAGCACATTCACCAGGTCTGGGGGCAGAGTGAGAACACATTCACCAGGTCTGGGGTCCAGGAGAGCTGTCAGGGAGCTCCCAGGGACGTGTCCTGTGCAGGGTCAGCAGTTGGAGTGACGATCCTCGTGGGTCCCTCCCCACCCTGGACATTCCATGACTCTGTGATCCCATGAACCCCAGTGTTGTGGGACCACAGAGCTTCCCAGGCCGAAGGGCAGTGCCGTGTGTCTGCTCCTCCCTCGCCTTTCCCAGGCAGTGAACCAGGGAGATGTCCCACTAATTCACCCTGGTATCATCTGCTCTCTGCTTTATTTATCTCTTGGTTCTCAGTCACGCACGGAAAGGGTTAATTAAGTGCCCAGTGTGGAAAAGCAGGACACGAGGGAGTATCCTGGGAATACCCTGCTCCAGTGACTCCATGAGGCACAAACAGCCCCTGTGATGAACCACACTGCAAGTGCAGGTCAGGGCTGTGCTTTCCCCTGCGGATCCGTGGGTGTGAATTCGAGTGCCAGTATGAATTATGTTGTTAAGCAAAGGGCTGAGAGTGCCAGACGGAGACAGCCAAGGAGTGGGAAGATGTTAGGGAAGCTTCTTCCATCTGTCCCCAGTCATGTGTTTCTGTCCCAGGCCTCGCCACCCCATTCCCACATCTGATCCACAGCATCCACAGAGTCCTGTTCACCTTTCCCTGGGTCAGAACAGCCCCGTCCTGTTTTCTGTCTTGGCTGTGTCTCTGCAGTGTCTGTCTGTGTCTCCTGCCATCTTGCAGCCCCTTCCCAGTCTGCCCACTGGAGCTTTCTCACTGGGCTTCAGCTACCACAGTGTGAGGGACCTGCAGTGAAACCAAAGCTCCTGTCAGACCTCACCCACTTTCCCACCCAGTTTCACACAGGATTTTGCCCACTGCCTGTGTGTTAAAGTACTTCTTTTCAGAGGAATTCTGTGTCCACTGGTTCCAGATCAAGGATGCCAACCAATTGGATCAACAGCTTCATCCCTGGGCTTTGGAGGCACCATTTTGGCTGACTTTGCCTGGGCAGAGGAAGGCCAACCTCATCTGCCCTCTATTACCCCCACAAAAAAACATGTGTGCAGCTTCTGTTCTGTTTATGTGAACCAAATAGCTCAGAAAAGAATCCTACTTTTTATTCATTCTCAGTATTCCTCCCTTCCTAATTCCCACGGCACTGCACCACACCAAGCCTTAAACTGGTGTTCTGATGGACCTGCAACACGTACCCCAAATGCACATACCTGTTCCCAGAGGGCAGTTTGGCTGTTCCAGTGCCTCCCTGAATCCCCTTTGATCTGGGGGCACAGCCTGACTGAAGTTTTATTGCTGCTGATTCCCTGGGAGGGAACTGTGGCTTCCTTCTTTCCTCTGCCCGGGTTTGGGGCTGTAAAGAAGCCTCACATTTACTGTGAGCACAATGTCCTGGTTTACAAGGGGAATGCAGCTGTCTGAGCAGGATCAGAGCTCTCCTGCAGTGTCCCAGCATCAGAAGCATTCCTGGGATCGCCCAGCAGCCAAGGAGCACTGACAGCAGCAGCAGGAGCACTGCTGGTGCTTCTCCACCTGGGAAGGCACCTCCAAAGGACAGTGTAATTAATTCAGGCTGGGCATTCCTCTGGCAATGGGGCTGTTTGGTTGGCACGGGGCAGCAGCCACCTCCCAGATTCAGGCACATCACTCCAGCCTCTGGAATGTGCCAAGGAATGGGCTGCAGCTCCAGCGCTCTCAGGCTGGATGCTTTTCCAAGGTCCTGCATTGCCTTGGACTTGTGACCTTGCTCAACGTGTTCCCTTCCTGCAACAAAAGCAAGCAGGTCATGAGGAACATGGACAACCCCAAATAATCACTTTGGCTGGGAGAGCTGGCAGTGTGAAACAATGGTTGGCTTTGCTGGAGGGAAAAAATGCATTTGTTCTCCCTCCCTGCACAAGACTCTCAGGGAAAGCAAGAAAGTCAGTAAAATCAGAGAGAAAAACCCGTTAGCAGCGAGATTTGCCAAATAAGTGAGCACATTCAGTGGCCTGGAAAATGAGCCGGCGAGTGATATAAGAGCTCTTTCTGAATTCTGCACACTCAAGGAAACATTTAATACATCTTGAAGAAAAAATATGCCTGGGCTCTTGCTGCTGGCGTAAATATTTGTGTTCGCAAGTGTTGGCAAATATTTGAGCCATCGATGTTGTTTAACCAAGAGCTTTGTCTCGCAGAGTCCATCTCCCTCTTCGGGCTCCCCTGGAATCACATTAGCCAGAGGAATCCTCTTGGTATTTATGTGAGGGATGGGATCAGAATCATTTCCATTCGTGCCTTGAAGCCCAGACAGGAGCTTACAGGAGGTGACCAGCAAAGGGCATTGGAGGAGCTGACAAAGGTCGTGCCCCACATCCGTTTGCTCTTGGCACAGTCTCCTTTAGGAGATGGTGAATTTAGCCTGGATTTGCAGGCATGGAGCTGTGCTGAAGGACTTTCTCGCCTCTACAGTAATTTCTGAGCTTTTATTTACTGTATTACGTATAAGGGAACAAAAGAAAGACAATTTGCCTCCCCACATGGCTGTGGCCATTCAGGTCAGATACGTGAGGACTTGAGACTCCTCTGTAAAGAACTCGCATTCAGGAGTTTGATGTCTCGACAGCTTCTGAGGGAAGAAAATCAAAATTCAGGGAGAGCAGGAATTGCAGTACTGGCAGCCTGGGAATGGAGAGAACTTGGCCTTAGCTTCTGCAGCTGGACTGTGACCACATCTTGGTGCTCCCCAGCTCTGGGCATACAACTGGATATGTCACTTGTTCAATTTTTCTTTTCCTTCAAAAACAAACTGTGGACTCCTCACCCCTGGAAGTGTCCAAGGCCGGGTTGGACAGGGCTTGGAGCACCCTGGGCTAGTGGAAGGTGTCCCTGCCCATGGCAGGGGGTGGAAGGAGATGATATTTAAGGTCCCTCCCGACCCAAACCATTCTGGGATTCCATGAAATTCTCCTCGCTCACCCATACATGGACCTTGCTAATGTTGCCCTGAAGCTGCTGCAGAGCATTCCCAGCTGTAATCCCAGCTCAGCAGGGCATGGAAACATCTAAATACACGACAGCTGTTTCCATAGTGACTTTGTGACTCGGCTCTCAGACCTGTCCCCCTGTGCCCACTGTCAGTGACAGCAGCACTGGAAAACTGGTACACCAAGAAACAATTAGCAAGAGAGTCCTAAAAATTGCTGGAGTAGTTTCTTGAAGAGGTCAAGGGGTGCCTTCCCAGCATTATGGATAACTCTGGGACTTGGCAGTGGGGTAGTCACAGCCTTTTGTACCTCAGGCTGGTTCTTGATACTGGACTGAAGGTGTTGAACTGGAAAAAGATGTCAAAGCAAATCCTGACAGAACTGAACAGAAACTTGCCATGGCAGCCAACATGGGGGGGTCACAGATGAGTGACTGTGAACAGCCATGAAGCCACCACGGCCTCATCCAGCCTCTGGATGGACCACAGCCAGGGTGATTTTCAACAACGAGGACCACACCTGGATTTCTCAGAAGTGGGCACACAGAGACATACAGGAGTGTACTCCAGGCTCTTCCAACCTCTTTAGTCAGTGGAAGATGTTCAAGCAACCAGAAAAAAAGCCCTGAACTGCATTTGGGGTGCGAACCTGACCCAGCACTGTTTTGACAGGTAAGGCAGCACGAACAGAGTAAGAGCTCCTGTTCCTGCCCTTGCTGGCAGCTTCCTTACAGTTAATGCATTAACCTCTGAATAAACAAACAGCTGAAAAGGCCCTTTCCTAACCTAGCAAAGTACAAACACAGCCTACATTCTTCTGATTATAAACCCACGAGTGCAGGACACACTCCTGGGAATGAGCTCGATATGTTTTCTCTTTGATTCCAGCCTCTTGGGAAGATTAAACAGTGTCATTGCCAGGTTAATACTGAGTGACCTCAGCGTCTCCAAACATTATTGCATTGCAAATAAGACTGACATTTACGTATTTCCCCGTTGCCCAAGGGTACAGCAGCCACGTTCCAGGTGCCTGCACCAGGAGCATGCTGGAAGGCAGCAGTGCAGAGCAGTGCAGGGAAAGCAAAGGGCTGACGCTCAGCACTAATGGTTCAGAGAAGGAGGGAGGCTCCCTAAGGATCCATCTCAATCCTCTGGCCAGCCCAGCAAGCAGCTGTCAGTCAGCAGAGTGCTGAAATCTATCCTCCTGAGCTGAGCTCCACCTGTGCCAGCAGAGACTCAGGGAGCAGAGACATCTTCCATCTCCTCCTGCTCAGGCTCCTGAGGAGGAGCATCAGGAGACCAGCTCATTTCCTGGGCCAGGGCTGCAGGATGACCCTCTCACTGGGGCATTTTGTGTCCCAACACACCCCGAGTGGCCTGGCAGGGGATGTGAGTGCCTGGCTGGTCTATGAAGCCATGGGCTTCTGGTGTCAAGTGGAGAGAGTTCCTGGGGGATTTTGGCACTTCCCTGAGCTCTGATGCATGGGGAATGGCTGCAGCTGCTCTGCAGGTCCTGGAGCACAGTGGAGTGATGAAGAGGAGAAGGAGAAGGAATGAGGAGCAGCAGGGTACAGCCAGTGCCTGTGCTATACCTGAGCCATGTTCTCTATCTCTCTGAAGAAATATCAGCCACCTTCAGCCTGAGGAAAACCAGACTGAGCCCAAAACCATCATCCAATTTTTTTCTGTAGGTACCCAGACCCTTCCCCACAGCACTCCCAGCCCATGCTTCCCAAATCCTGGCTCTGCCAGCCTGTGAAGACGAACTCTGGTCACACACACTGAGGCTTTCTGTGATCTAAAACACAATCCCCTGTGGGCTGCTCTCCTTTTCTCCTGCCATGCCAAGCCCAGAGGCTTGGCTGGGTCCTGGCAGACCCTCTGCATTCCCAGGAGCCCTGTGGGCCACCGCTGCCTGGGCTGGGCAGGACAAAGCTGGAGGAGCCCCTGTGTTGGCTGCCAAACCAACCCCAGGGCAGGGGCTCTGCCCAAGCTCACTGCTGGTCATCCTGAGGCACTGACAGGGGCAAGTGTTACCAGCTGCCAGCTCCCAGTTCCCTTTTCTGCTCAGAACACCAGGAACTGGGCTTTCTTTTGCCCCCGAGGGGTTTCTGTTGCCCTTTCAGAAGCAGGGTGCTGTGGGATGCTGCAGCACCTCCCCATGGGGCAAGTCCCTGTCCCATCCCCAGGGATCTCTCTCCCTAGGAACACCCTGGGCTGTGCCCTCTGCCATCCCAGCCAGCCCTGCTGGGGGGACACAGAGAGCCCCCAAAGCAGCACCCCCAGCACAGGAGGGGCCCACGTTCCTGAGCAGGAGCCCGATGACAGAGAGCTGAACTCCAGCTCTCCCTCAGCCCATAAATCTCACAGTGGTCTAATTTTGCTGGGAATGATGCCTCAGGGAAGGCCTGTGTGGTCCAGAAAAAGAAAAGCAACACAAACCATGCTTGAAACCCCCTGATTCTGCTCATCAGCCCTCCTCCCCACCACCATCACCATCCCACGAGGCCAGATCCGGGTGGTTTGAGGGCTCAGCTCTGGGAGCTGTACTGGGAGCTCAGAGTGCTGCTCCTGCTTGCAGAGAGGGTTCATGGCAGGTCCTCGGGCCTGGCATCAACTGGAACATGTGTCCCCTCATCTGGCTGTCATCTCCCTGTGGTATGGGGGGCCTGGGATGGGCAGAGCCACTGCCAGGGTGGGAAAGGGCTCTTGGGAGTGCAGAGAAGGTTCTGGCTGCCTGGCATTCAGCAGAATCACAGAGTCATCAAGGTTGGGAGAGACCTTCAAGATCATCCACTCCAGCTATCAACCCACAATCACCCCTAAACCATATCCCCAAGTGCCATATCCAGACACCTCTTGAACACTTCTAGAGACAGTGAATCCACCATTTCCTTAGGCAGCTTATTCCATTACCTGACCACTCTTTAGGGGAAAAACATCTCTTAATATCTGATCTGAGCATCCCCTGGTGCGACTTGAGGCCATTTTCCTCTTTCATCTGAGATGTGGCACAAGTGAGTGACCCCCCCCAGCTCCATCCTCCTTTCAGGGAGTTGTAGAGAGCAATGGGATCCCCCCTGGAATAATGAGGTCTCCCCTGAGCTACAGCCCTTGCTGCAGGGTCTTGCTGGGCCCCAAGAGCCAGGTGAATTTGCCTTGTTGGAGGTGTGGGATCGTGGAGAAGGAGGGCAGGTGGTGAGGCACCTTCCCCTGTGCATCATAACAATCGCTTGAGGTTTCTGCAGGAGACAAAGGGAGAGTTGTAGCTGTTGTGTTTGGGGGTGGGAGGAGGCTCTGCATCCAGGAAACACCCTCCTGCGGGAGATAAGGGAGACCTGGCCACCCACAGCCCCGGCTCGCCAGGAATCCAGGCTTCCACATGTCCAAAGCTGGTGCCAGAAGTGTCATTCCCATCGTCAGCAGGCCACCACCCCTTCTCCGCGCCCTCCCTCCCTCCTCTGCTCCCTCTAGAACCAGCTGACTTTTTTCACAACCGGGAAACAATCAAACAACCTCTTGAGCTGCTCCTCCTCCTGCAGCCCCGCCGCCTCCCCGCGCAGAGGATGCTGTCAGTGCTCCCGGAGCCTGATGTGCTGCGCCGAGCAGGGCTGTTATTCCAGCCTCCCGCTGGGGAAAACCCTCTGGGCTGCAAATACCTGTGTTTCGTTAAGTAAATAATCACACAAGATAAAATATCCATCTTGCTGGGGAGGTGGAGGGAGGGGAGCAGGAATGCAGACGTGGGGAGCACCAGCCAGCGGCTCCGGATCGATGCGGTGGGTGCCGTGCGGGGGCTGGCGCTTCCAGCGTGTCCCCGTGGGTAAGTGGTGATGCTGGCACCCATCAGAGGGTAATTAAATGGAAAGCTTTTAGGGGGGTTTATGGGGGGAGTGTTACAATTGGTTTTTTGAAACGGCTTTCAGAAAGAGCATGGCTGGGAAATGTATTCAGCACAGCTCCCCCTCCCTCGTTGGGAAAGGCTTGGAAACCATCCAGCTGTGGTGCTCCAGGCCTGCAGAGGAGTGGGGAAGAGAAAGGTGGGTGACCCAGTGAAGGGAGAACTGTTCCTAATCTTGTGGGGGACATCCTGTGCCACTGTGGGTGCTGGGATGGTCAGAAATGCTGATGTACCTTGTGAAGGCAAACCCATCTCCTGTGGGATTCTGCTCCCCTCTGACACCTTCCCAGGGCCACTGAGGAAGTTTATGCTGGAGCCAGGCAGTGATCCCAAGTGGGATCAAGTCCTGGTTTGCTGCCTGTGTGCTCTAACCACAAGCTCATGGTGCTGCTGCCTCCCTGCAAAGAGCTTTCTAATATTTTATGGCTCACCTCTTTGGGAGACTTCACACGTTCAGCACTGAGGCTTATAAAGCTGGGGAGAGAAGAGAGGAAGGGAAAAGTGGAAGGAGTTCAGCCAGGAGGGAAATACTCTGGAGGTGTTGGAGCTCCGGGCTGGGACTTGTCAAGGTTGCCCAGGTCCACCCCAGACCATGGGGAGGCAGGGGGGTGGTTTGCCCCTGCCAGGATCACAGGGAAGGTGGTCTGGGGTCATCTGTGGGACTCTTGGGAGGGCCAGGATGACTGGAGTGGGTTAAGGAAAGGCTCATGCCAGGCGCAGGTAGCCCTGATGGACAGCTTGGTGCTGCTCCTCTGATTGTGAACTGGAGGTGGAATCAGGGCTGAGAGTCTCCTGGATTCATTTCTCAGTCATTTATTCATCTATAATTGCCTGTCTGCCTGTCTTGGAGCTAATGACTGGATGTGAAGATTTGCAGCTCGGGTTTGTGAGAAGGTAATTACATTGCAATCTCACTGGATGACTATTCCTCGAATGAAGATAAACTTGTTTGAGTAGGTCTGCACATCGCAGGAATCAGTTGTATTACAGAGCCCAGGCATGGCAGGGGAGATAAGGAATGTTTTCGCTGCTGCTTTTTTATCTGCTGACCTATTAAAAGCTTTTCTGTCTGAAGGGAGTGAGGAGCCACCAAAGGGGTTAATCCCACAGCTCCTCACCCCTGATGGACGGATTTCAGCCTCCTGGTGAGACTCCATCACTTGGCTGGGGTTCAGTGGGTGCTCTTGCTTCCTTTCTAGAGGGTGTTGCTTTCTTTTTGAGCTGCCCTGAGCTGAGCTCCAGGTCCATGAGCTGGGCAGACCTCACCAAGAGGGTATGGCAGAGCTGGACAGAAATCCAGCTGATCCCTGGGAAGAAAACCCTGCCCTGGGGAGGCAGAGAAGGGGCTGCAACAGCAAGATGTGAGAAGGTACAAACCTGATGGCTTAATAAACCCTTCTTTCCTAGGCAGGAAGCCTTTGCTTATTCCAGCACTGCTGTGTGATGGGAATCTGCAAGAGAAAACGTCTCTGAGTTTCTCTCCCTGCCCCTGTCCCCTGGGTAAAAGTGTCACTTGAATTTGTATCATTTACCACCAGCCTTGTCACCTGAGGGCACTTCTGGTAGTGCACACTGGACATCCCTGTGCAGTCACGGTCCTGCTGCGGGTCCTGGCAGTGCCCCAGCCGTGCTGGCTGCTGCACAGGGACATCCCGTGGGACAGGAGGAGGCACCTCCGCTCCCCGCAGGCTCCTCCTGCTCTGCGACTTTAAAGCTCTGGCCCTCGCTCGGAGCACGAGCCAATGCTCTGAGATCATCTCTGTCCCATCGAGCTGCTAAACCCCCTCAAATCTTTCTTGTTCAGCAGCACTTCATATAAATCCAGTAATGTGCGTATCACTTCGGCTGCCAACTGCTTTTGGGTCAGGAAGGGGGGTGGGGGGTATTATTCCAGTCCCTGCTCCAATCCCGGGGGATCCCAGGAAACCGCAGGCTGCCAGCGAACGTCTGGAGGATGGAGGCACCGCGGGGCCCCCTGGGAGCCGGCTGGCAAATGTGATGCGCTGGGTATGGATTAACAACCCATTAGGGCAGGGGCTCGGGGCTGCTTTCCCCAAATCCCCCCCTGAGCCCCCGGGACGATCCCTTGCCCGCCTTCCCGGCCGAGGCTCCGCGCGGGGCCGGCGCTCCGGCATCGCCTTCGCCCCATTAAACATCGGCGAGGGCTTAGGGGCATCGCACAGCTCCTCCCTGAGGGCCACGGATGATTTCCTGGGATGAACCCAGCTGGCCCGCTCTGTGCCGCATCGGCCTCGTGGTGACGCAGCCCGAGGAAGGCTCGGCCATGAATAAAACATTCTGCTGGAGGAGCAGCAGCCACTGTTTGTCAGGGAGAGCCTCTGACTGTGACAGGGCACGATCTCCTGCCTGAATTATCCCCCTTATTCCTCTCTGTCCGAGGGGCTTCCAGGAGCAGCGTGATCCCCATGCCTATGGCAGGGAGTTTATCCCGCTGGCCGAGGAAAGACTTTCCATCAGATTTCTCTTCTTTCTGCAGCAATTATCCACAATTGGTGGCAAAATCCACCCTGGGGAGAGGCATTTTGCCCCCGAGGGCCTTTTGGTCCCTGGTGGGGTCATGACCTGTTTATTGGAGGTTTCAAAAGGCAATGGGAAATGCACATTCTGATATGTGATATGGGAATCACCATCAGTATCCTTCTTCCCACCAGGGAAAACTTAAAATTGAGAAGATCTGGAAGTTTCTGCTGGAAGTGAGAGATTTCTGATTGTAGAGGCCACTTCTGCCATGGGATTCTGGCATTAAATTGGGGTGAGTCGTCACATTCCTGCTTGGTTTGCCCACAGAGCTGTCCTGGAGTGTAACACAGCTCAGCTCCAGATCCTCTGGGACTTCCATGGGCAGAGTCTGGCAATGGGAAGAACTCACTGTTACCAGCTACTTGGAGACACACTGGCTGCACTTTGGATCTGCTTCAGAACTCCTTGAATTACAGGGATGGCTTGTGTTGAGAGGGAAAAGAGCAGGAGCAAAAGGAAAACTGCTGCTGTGATGCCATGAAGTGCTCAACTGTTTCCCTGGCACCAGGACACTGGAATCAGGTTGTTTTTCCTGGAGAAATCTCATCTCCTCCATCACTGTGAGTCTCCAAGGAGAGGAAAAGCAAACATCTGGCAGGAACAGCAGGGAATGGGGGGTCTGGCCTGGGGGAGGCTGTTTGGGGTCCCTGTCAGCACTGATTATTTAACCAGCCTGTTCCTCTGATGCCTCTTTTCCCGGGAAAACTGAGAGCCAGGAACCTCAGCTTACATTGCTCCAAGGGATATCAGAGAGATCAGGGGGTTGTTCCATCCTCTGTGCCTTGATCTCCAGAGCCCAGAGGGAATTTTGGGTATTTGCAAGGGGTTAGGCTTCCCAAATGTTTGAATATCGTTGAGCAGGCAGCTGAGGAAAGACTCCATCAAAGCACAAACAAATTCTAAGGGCCTGGATCAGGGGAATGACACCAAGTCACCCTCCCCTCGAGTGCCTGTGACCACAAACCACAGCACTGCCAGAGGGACACACACTGCTCTTTCCTTACTCTAAGTGATAAATGTTACTTCCCAAGGTGACAAATTTATGACTGTGGAATTACAGGATTATTTTATGATGTGCCACCAGCGTGAGAAAATATATCTATTAAAAAGTCACTTATGTCCAAACCGAAAGGGCCAGCAAGGAGTGATTGGGGGCAGTAAATAAATGTGACATGTACAATTATTGACTTGGCTGGGAGCTGGAATCTCTGATTGAAGCCCAGCAGGCATTTCAAAGGCTTCAGGTGGTGGGTGGTGACCACAGCTGGGCTGGGACCTGCCTGTCCCTGCTGAGTCCAGGGGTGGAATCCAACTGCTGGGCAGGTGGGGGGTGGGATCAGCCTGGATTCACTGTGAGCTCTCTGGGGCAAATCCAGCCCTTGGGGCCTGGTCCAGCATGGCAATGGGATGGCTCTCTTACAGGGAGGAGCTGTCACCTCAACCTTCCCCTTCTCCCAGCAGGAGCAGGAGGAATTGGAGGATCACAGAATCACAGACTGGTTTGGGTTGGAAGGGACCTTAAAGATCGTTTAGACCAGCTCTGCCTCAGTTCTGGTCTTTTCCCATCTCACTCTCTGTCAGGACAAACCCAGGCTGGCCCTCAGAGAACCAGGGGTACAATATGGGCACAACTGATGAGCTCTGAGGCTCCAGCAAGAAAAATAATGTCCAGCTGAAATGTTGTCTTGAGACGTGCCATGTTTAGCAGACTTAAAATTAAGCCAGTGAAAATTATGGCTGGGGGTGATTTTTTATTCTAATTTAAGACATGTAATCAGGACTCTGCATGGTTCCTTCCTCAGAGAGGGGTCACTCAGGGACCTGACCCATAAAGTTTACCTGTACTGAATCCCTCCATCCCACGAGGGGAAGCCAAGACCTCGAACTCTGGCCCAAGGTGGAAAAAAAAGCCTAAAAATAATCAAGTTGGCAGCCTCTACAAGGATATTAGGCCTGTCCATTTCCATTATTTCCTGTGTTATTCCTGTGTATCCCTTATTCTGTGGGCAGGTGAGGCAGTGAATGAGCCAGCAGTGCTTCCTGCTCCTCTCACTCCCACGGTGCCTTAAACCTTAAACCCTGCCAAACCTGCCCTCTCCAGACATGCAGCCCCCTGGAAACACTCATCCCATGGCAAAGCTGGTTCCTGAAGCCTGCAGCAACATAGTCCAAGCCTGTCACTTGAGCATGAGCTCAGCTGACAGACTCTGTCTCCTGTGTGTGTGCAAAGTCTCCCATTCCAAGGGAGCTGCTCCCTGTGTCTGGATGGGCGGGGAATTGGAGAAGGTGCTGAAAGTTGGGCTGATTTTCTCTTCTTCTGCATGTTCTTATGGCTCTTCTGTGCTGGTTTCACATGATACTCTTCATTATTGTTCATCCCCTGAGGGGATGTGGTTCCCGTGTCGATGAACCGACCTGGAGAGGGTGGGGATGGTCTGGAGGTTCTGGCCTTTGGGATGCTGGTGATGCCTCAGGCCCCACAGATTCACAGAGTTCACTCACACACAGGCAGGACAGAGGGTGGCAAACACAGGCAGGAGGCTGTGGGAAGCTTTAATTACCCCCACTGTCCCCAGAGGTCCTCAGTGCCCCAGATACTAATTGCTAATAAATGTTCCTGCTGAGTAGCTTTTATTTTTACAGTGCGATGGAATAACAGGGAAAATATGTGAAAGTCCCTGGACCTCAGGAGTGTGTTTTTCTTTCATTTATATTTACCTAATTATGCTGTCATGGGCTGATGAAAATTGTACCCTCTCCTCCTCCCTTCCCAAAAATGACCAAATAAACAGAGCAGTGACTCTGGCTGGGCCAGACAGCAAAACTGGGGATGAAGGGGAGGTGGGAGGGATGGTTCTGGTATCCCAGCACAGGTCCATGGGGCATCCAGCCCCCAGCTCACAACAATGCCCCTGCCATAGAATCATAGGTAGAATCAGGGAATCCCAGTGGTGATGTGGGATCTAAGGTAGGACCTTCAGTGTCAGACCTGGCCTGTCCCAAATCTCTGCCAGAATGTCCCTTTGTGGCTGCTGGGGGGATGTGAAGGAACAGCCAAACTGACACCCAGACAACACCACCAATCCCAGATACACCCCCCAGTTTGCCTTCTCCATTCTCACTTTTCCCCATGAGTTCCTCCTCAGGGAGCCAAGCAGAGGGATGTGGGTTCCTACTGGAGATGGGGGGCTCTGTCACAGGGAGGATGGATGCTCTCTCTTCCAGGATGTGCCCGGTGGATTTATGGAATTGTGGAACTGCATTGCCCCAGTTCCATTTCCCTCAGTTTGCAAAGGATGTGACAGGGTGAGACTCTGGCTTATAAAAACTTGGATGGCAGGAAAATGCAAACCCCCAAGCTTGGCTGGGATTTTCCTGTGCTAATTGAGTACAAAGTGCTGGGTTCACTCCTCTGCACTGTGGCTGAGGCTCAGCTCAGCCCAGGAGATCGATTTCCACCTCCAAACACAGTCGAAGGTCTCAGGATTTCCTCCTGTTATTGCAGCGCTGGCCAATTTTGTTCTTGAGATAGAAACTGAGGGAGAAAGGAAGCGTTAAATTGGAGTGGGAGGTGAGGAGTGTCTGCTCAGAGCTGGGCTGAGGGGTTTGCAGAGCCACAATTTGTGGTTTGTGGAGCCACAATTGTCACTCTGGTGATAACAGGACAACATAAGCACATCACATTGGCTTCCCAGGCTGAAATAGAGCTTGTTTGGAAGAGCTCTGTTCCACCCAATCTCCTTTGTGGCCTCTATCTCGCCAAGCCCAGGATGTTTGCAGCCACTTCAGTGCTCTGTGTGTTCATCTTTAGCTGTGACAGGTTCCGTGGAGGTGACAGTGGGAACTGGATGATCTTTAGGGTTCCATCCAACCCAAACCATTCTGGAATTCTTGGATGCTCTCCCTGCATTTGAAACACATCAGATGGGTTGTTGGGGGTGATCTGATTCCAGGTGCTGCCGCTCCCGGGATCTGCTTCCCAGATTGCTGAAATGGCCTCCTCAGTCAGAAAAATCTCCCTGGTGAGTGTTCCAGGTGTCACCTGGGAGCTTACACAGAGGTCATGGCTGAAGTGGAGCTCAGATGGAAGGTCCCACCAGTGCCAAGCCAGGCCCTCTCCTCTTCCCTCACCTCTTCCCTCTTGCTCAGGACCCATTGTTGCTGTGGAAAAGCTCTTCCCCTCAGCCACTGTCAGCACACCCAGTGCTGGTCTGCACGTTTTAAATAACATTGAACTCAGCTGAGTGTGTGGTACAGAAACCACAACTGTGAGTATCCCACAGTCTATAAATATAAATGAGTGTACACAGAGAGAGGGAATAGGCTCGGGAGGGGGAGCACACACAGCAGTGGGATCACAGCTGAAATCCAGCGTGTTGGAATCGATTTAAACCCCCAAGTGCCACGGGAGGGACCACAAATACACGTTGGTTATCCCAGAGCTCCAGGAAGCCTCGCCCAGGTTTCGGTGTGCCCAGGCAGCTCAGGCAGGGGACGTGGTTTGCTCTCCAAAAAGCCTGGCTCTTTTTCCCACGTGCTCATGGCAGAGGCAGGCCTGGCACCAGATTGGGTTACTAAAGCATTCCAGCCCCGTTCTCACTCCCAGAAACGCTCTGTTTGCCTGAAAAATTCAAACCACTCCATCTGATTTCTCCTCTTACACTCCCCCAGCCCCCTCCCCTGGCTGGGCTCTGCCATGGGGCCGGGTGGGTTTGCAGTCTCACTGCCTGTCAGCCAGGCTGCTGAGGACACAATATCCAAATTCCATGTCTCCCTTCATAATGGACCAGGACTGAGGGTGCTGAGAACTTCTCAGGGCTCCTGGACCACTGCTGTCCTTGGGACAGGGTAACACAGCCACGACCTGTGTCCCTGTGACACCCCCTGGCACAGACTGCCCTGGGCAAGCCACCCTGTGGCTGCCTCATCCCTCTCCTTCCCCTCCACCTCTCCCATTCCCTCCCCTCCGTCCCCCACACTCCTCTCCACGAAGGTGCTGCTCAGACCTTGCTGCAGAGCTATTAAGTTCTCTGAGTTTCCCTGTGGATCCTATTAGTCAAAGAATTTGCTCCTTTTTCAAGGCTCTTTTTTATTATTTTAAATTAAAACACTTCAAAATTATGTATATATACACCTTCGACTGAGATGAAATTTCAGAGTTAAGGCTGTGCCTCCTTCTACCCCAAACATTTCCTTATATACATATAGGTATGAAAAATCAAGTAGTGAATTAAATTCCCTCAGTGCACTGGGTTCCCTGGGCAGGCTGTGGCTCTTTTCCCAGCTCCAGAAGGTTGGGATCACACCAGTGCTCCTGTCCCTGGTGTTCCTCCCCAGCCCTGGGTGTGCAGCTCTGCCCTGGTGCTGACTGGTCCTTTCCCTGCTGAGGGGCCAAACACACCGGGCTCTGTAAAGCACAAACAGCTTTATTTCCATGGCTGCAGTCCCAGCCCCTGGGGGGGGGCTGGTGGAGGTTGGGTGGGCTCCGTGCAGACCCCAGAATCCTTCTGCCCTGTGCTCAGTGCTGTGTGATCCAGTCCCTCTCCCATCCTCACAGGGTCACAGAATGGTTTGGATTGGGAGGGACCTTAAAGCCCACCCAGTGCCACCCCCTGCCATGGGCAGGGACACCTTCCACCAGCCCAGGTTGCTCCAAGCCCTGTCCAACCTGGCCTTGGACACTCCCAGGGTTGGGGCAGCCACAGCTTCTCTGGGCAGCCTGTGCCAGGGCCTGCCCACCCTCCCAGGGAAGGATTTCTTCCCAATATCCCATCTCACCCCTCCCTCTGGCCACGCAAAGCCATTACCCCCCAGTGCCCTGTGCCATTCCACTCCCCGAGCCAAACCCTTCCTCACACCACAGCCCACGTGTGTTCCTGTCCCCTGCCCTCCCACGTGTCCCCACCTCCTCCACATCCTCTTTCCCTCTCCTCCTCCTCCCTTCCTGCTCTTTGGAGGCTCCGTGGCACGAGCAGGGCTTTGCCTGCAGGCTGCCTGCTGCTGCCTGAGCACCCACAAGAAAGGTTTGGTTGTGGTGCTTCACAAAGCTCCCTTTCAGCTCTGAGTGCTGGAGGGAGGCGGCACTTGTGGATCTGTCTGGCAAAGAGCTCCAGAAGGAGCCTGTGAGAGGCAGACGCGGTGCCAAGAATCTCATTACACGTCCCTGACTGACGGCGTGGTCCAGCCCTGCAGGGATGTTCTCCACACAGCCCCCCAGGGACTGCAAACCAGCACCCTGGAGCTGAGGGAATGCTCTGCAGGGCTGCAGGGGACTCAGGGGAGCTCCAGGACTCACAGACCTCCAGAGGCAGGAACCCACTGCCCAAGGAAAGCAGAGAAGATGAATGTGGGGAGAGGATGGAGAATCCACTCCAGGCTCTGTGCAGCGCTGGGAGCAGGCTGGGAGAGCAGGGCAGGAGCTCAGCCCAGGCAGACACAGCCAGAGCAGCCCCTGTCCACAACACCCCACTCAGCCTCTTCACCCTGATGTGAGGAATTTCCACCCAGCCAAGAGCTGGAGTGTGGAACTGCTCTCCCATGAAGGCAGCTCCTCACAGCCTGGCTGGGTCTGCTAAGGGTTAACATCAGGTCCAGGCACAGATCCATCTCCATTTCAATGCTTCGTTAATAGTTTTGTGGTGAAACAAAGCAAAACCATCCAAGTTTGGTGACAATTTTCCCACAGTCATACGGCTGCTCTGATTCATTTTCATCCCCAGATTTGAGTGGTAATGGCCCGACCACAGAACATTTCCTGGGGATTAATCACGGCTGGGAAAGGGCTGCAGCTCTGAACTGCGCTCCAGGTGCCCCCAGATTGTCCTCCTTTGTCAGGAATTAGCGGCTGGTGAGGTCACTCCTGCTCTGAGGCTGGGCAATTATAACCCAATTCCTGCTAATTACCAGCAGGTTCAGACATCAAGGTGCCATGTGCTCCAGTAAAGCCCAGCTCCTGCCCACTAAGGCTCTTGCTGCTCCTGCCCTGTCATTCCTGGCCAGATGCTGCTTCCAGGGCACTGGCAGGCATGGACGTCCATGGGGGAGTCCCTTATGTGCTCCCCTTTGTTCCCTGTCCCTCTGTTTCTGCTCCACCACACCTGGACACCCAGGTGACCGATGGATGGATGGCTGAGGCAATTTTCTTTCCGAAGCCTGCAGAATATCCCCAGCTTTCAGACACCCCACTTTCCTTCCAGAGAATGAGTCAGGCCTGGAAAATTAAATCCCAGGACATCATTCAAGCGAAAACCTTTTTTCTGTGCACGAGCAAGAAATTCCTGGTGAGAGCCGGTGTGGGAAGGGCCGGCTCCAGGGGGTGGCTCCTGGCCACGGTGCTGGGGCTGGCCTGGGCTGATTCCTGGACCTGCAGGAGCCCCCACAGCGCTCCCTGCACAGGAGCAAAGGTGTCCAGGGCAGGTACCTCCATCCCTGGTGCCCAGAGCCAGCGCGGGGATGGGTTTTCCCCCAGCACAGGTCCTTGGGGAATGTCTGGGGCTGGACCGTCGGCTCCACACGGACTGATGGAGGCAGACGCTGCGCTGGCTCCGGTTCCTCGGCACCGCAGAGCTGTGGGTTCCCCTCCCCACCTCGCAGCCCTGGTTTGTGTCAGAGCCCCTGCGAGATGCTCTCTCCTGCCGTGAGGTGGTTGAGCTCCACCGCTGGCTCCCCGGCCCGTCCCCTCCCGCCCTTTGCCCCGAGCGGCAGCTGGGGCCCCGCTTTCCGCTGCAAGAGAAACGTGTTTCTCCAGTTCGGGGAAGGATTCCAGCTTCCAGTCCGGTTCGTAATGGAAAGAGCAGCCGCTGGCAAAGGAGCTCTCCATCACTGCCGGGCGCTGTGGGACCCTCGCCGGGCACCGCAGCCGCCTCCCCACGCGTGGGGTGCTCCGGGGCCGTCGGGACGTGGCGGGTTCCCCACGCAGCCTTTTTCTGCCTCCGGGTGGAGGCACCGTGCAGAAATAGCCCGCGATAAGGGAGCCCGCGGGGTATTCGTGAGCTGCTTCACCCTTGTGTTACCCCACGCGGATGTCGGGGGAGCAGCGGGGCCGGGCGGGTCCCACCCACCCCAGACACGGAGCTGCCTCGGCGCGGTGCTGGTTGGGGTCCCTGCGCTGTCCCCGTTCCCTGCCACATGTCTGGCTGCCGGCCACGCCGGCGGGGACGGGATGCAGCTGAGTGTTCAGCCCCGGCTCTGCCAAGAACCTCGAGCAGGGGGAGCCGGCGCATCCCCCTCGCCACGCTCAGCGTCCAGCCCTGCCCGAGCACGGGCACAACGAGGAGGCTTTCGGGGCTCATCGCTCTGTTTTCCTGCCTCGTTTTGTACGCTGTAGAATTAAACACCTGCCTTTTGAAGACTCCTTCTCGTTGGCCAGATGATTCCCCAGTGCTGTGTGCCTTTTAATTTCCTCCGGCAGCGCTGCCTCCCCCCACCCTGCTTGTTTCCCCGGCATCCCAGCACACCGGCGCCCGCGTCCACCTCTTGTGCCGTGGTTTTGAAGTTAGGATTCCATCTCCCTGCATGATCACATCTTTGATTTCTGATTAAAGCTCTCAAAGAAACAGTTTCCTGACTGGCGAAAACTCAGATGTTAAAAAAAAAAAAAAAAATCTGCATAATCTGCATTAGGCTAAAAGGTAAAAATACCTTTTTCATGCACCTAAGAAAGGAAAACAGCATTGCAGCGTCGGCACAGGTTGGTGCCAGCGTTTCATCTCAGCTGCAGCCTTTGCCTTTCCTCCTTCTACTTCTTTTGTTATGACTGGCATATTTTTGGAAATATGAGCCCGTGTTAAGTGGAAAGACAAGGAAATTTTCACTTTCGGAGTAGCAAAACAAAATCTTCCTGGAAAAATGCATGGGCAGGATTTTATTTTTGTCCCTTCAACTTCTGGAATTGAAATGTCCCACCAAAACCCATCCCACCCTAAGGAATGAACGAGTAAATCAATATAAATGAATGAATGAATAAATAAATAAGCGTGCCTGGCTTGATCAAGCAAGAACAAGGATGGCTCTGAAATTCCCAGACGGCATCGCATCACTGGGGGTATCCACGATGGACACCTCAGCAGACACCCCCTCCTGCTCGGCACATCCTGCCCAAACTCCTGCACAGACAATGGGCCCAAAAGGGAAAGAGGAAAGGCCAAATTAAAAAAGCCTGCTGGGAGCTAAACCGAGAGGCCTGACACCATCAGCACAGCCTATATGGAAGATACAGCCCTTTTCCCTGGCATGGCACCGTGTTCCCTCACCGGGGGATGGCACACACGTGCCAGGCTGTGTGGCAGGGGGAGCGCTCAGGGAACCGGCCCTGCGGTGCCAGGGAGGGTCGGGGTTCCAAAGCCTGGGCAGTCCATGGGGATGTTTTATGGGGTGTTGCTTCACAGGGCCTCAATCCCTGCTGGAGGAGCTCACAGCCAAGGCAGGGGGGTCTGCAGCCAGTCCTGCTACTGGAATGAGGGGGAACCGAGTCCAGAGGCTTTGAGGGGTAAGAGAGGCTTGTCAGGGTGCCAGAGAGAGGAGGATTTTCCTACGATGCCTGGCATGGATGGCTGTGGGAGTTCTGGGATGGGGATGGTTGGCTCTGGCACCAGCAGTGCTGGCTCCATTGAGCTCTACCTGTGCTCCCTCAGGACGTTCCTGCTGGCCAGGCCAGAGCACTGTTCTGGCTCAGGAGGACAGCCTTGCAAAGCCAGCCCTCTGTCCCCAGCAACCACCAGGAAAACCCAGAGGCATCCAGACAGTCACTTGATAGCTGGGTGTGGAAGTGGGTGAGGAACCCTTTACCAGTCTTTGGGTGTAGAACTGGGTGACAAATCCTTTCCCCAGTTTTTGGGTGTAGGAGTGGGTGACGAGCCCTTCCCCCAGCCTTTGGGAGCAGAACTGGGGGACAAGCCCTTCTGCCAATCTTTGTGTGTGGATTTGGGGGACAAACCCTTCCCCAGCCTTTGCACCCTTCCCACCACCCTCTCTCCCTGTCAAGCTCCTTGACCCAGGTGACCACAAGGCTGCGTTCACAACTTCTGGGTTTAATATACATATTTATAGTCCATGTGCATTTATTTAACAGGTCTGGCCCAACCAGCCAGCGTTTGCCAAGAAGAAACAATCATCCTTCATTTCTCAGCTGTGACATCATCAGGTCATATTTCACGGATATGATGTCACTACTGCGCAATATGACTTTTTATTTTCAAAAGGTTTTTATTAATGCTGAGGTTTTTTTGCTTCTTTTTTTTTTTTTTTTCCTCTGGTCTGGCCAGAACATCTGGAGCCGGGAAACTTCAGAGTCCAGAAATATTCACAAGATGTAGCAGACAGAATTACAACCCACAATATTCCTGTGAGTGAGGAGAACAGATAACAATGTGGGGAACCAGTAGTCACAACCAACTGCTAAAAAATCAAAGAGCAGGAGGGGAGGGGAGCCTTGAGGTGCAGGGGCCTGGGGACGAATCCTCAGCCATGGATGAGCAGGTGGGAGACACCAGGATGGGGAGTGGACACCAAAGAGCCACACGAGCTGTCCTGGTGCTTTGGCAGAGGACAAGCGACACCTCCAGGGAGGAGAGAGGCCCATCCCTCTATTTTTCCAGAATAAAGGCATTTTTGAGACTTCATGGAAACCCTGAGAGTCTGGGAAGGAGGAATAGGAAAGGATGCTGCAGGAGAGGGTCCCCCAGGCAGGCAGAAGGAATTGTGGAGGTGGGACACAAGCCTTGGGAAGGTGCAGCAGGTGAGGACAGGGCTGTGGCTGCAGTGTTGTTCTGCAGGACTGGGAAGTGGCTCCTGTGGCGCCCAGCTGGGGGGTGACAATCCCTTGGGGTGCTTGGCACCCTCCCCAGGATCTGCACCCTGGACCTCGCAGTGGCCTCACGTGCCCCCCTCCCGCAGGACCTCCCTCTGCAGCGAGGGCTGGGGGACACTCGGAGCTGGAACAAGGTGCTAGAAGCACTTGGGTGACTGTTCCTCTGGAATTTCTAATTAATATATTCCAGCTGCGTTCCTTTTGGGTTCCCTTCCCAGCAGCCCCCGTGAAGCGAGCACAAAGAGTCCCAGACAATGGAAATGCTTTTTCCATGAGCCTTCGCAGCAGAAGCCGGAATGCAACGACAGGATTGCTGGGGAGAAGCCCGTGGAACTGATGTCACCACGTGCAGCCTGGCCCAGCCCCCGAGCAGTGGGTCACCTACCACGTGCCAGTCCCAATAAATGTCATTGCTTGACTCTGAACAACAAATAACGGCCTGCAAACGGCAGGGTTTGTGTCACTCCATTCCATCCTGCCAGGCTTGCTGTAACCCATCTGTCTGCCTGCACCAGGGGACCTCAAGCATTTCCCACCTTGGTAAATCCCCCAGGAGCTCCAGCTGGACTCGGTGCCTTCTCTGAGGGAGCCCAGGAGCTCAGGTGGCTGCGCCGAGGAGAGGAGAGAAAGGTTGGAGAATTAAGACTGACAAGCTGATGAGATAAACTGGTCAGATAAAAGGATGACAGAAATAATTTTACACGGCGTTGCTGTGAAAAGCTAATTTATACACAGATGAGCCCATGACAGACTCAGTGGAGGGTGGCAGACGAGCGGGGAATGGAGAGCACTTCATTTATTCTCCGCAGAGCGGGGGGAGTGCTGGGAGCCAGCGGCTGGGACAGCTTCTCCCTCACTCTCTGCCTTCCAAAGTTATCAAACTTTATCTGGTTCCTTTTCTGCAAATCAGCAAGGAAGGGCAGAGAAGGAAAAACACCGAATCCATCAACGTTCCTGCTTGTTTCCCAGCCCACGGGTGAGAAGTCAGGATGATTTACTGTGAGGGTGGTAAGGTGCTGGAACAGACTGCCCAGAGAAGCTGTGGCTGCCCCATCCCTGCAAGTGTTCAGGGCCAGGTTGGACAGTCCTTGGAGCAACCTGGGCCAGTGGAAGGTGTCCCTGCCCATGGCAGGGAGTGGAATGAAATAGTCTATAGGTCCTTTCCAATTAAAACCCTCCTGAGACTCTGTGATTCTTCCATCAAGCCAGAATCATCATTTCTCCCTCTTTGTTTTTTTTTTTTTTTTTTTTTTTGCAGCTCGCTTGGATCGCTGGGAATTGGATGAGTCTCTGGTGTTGTTCAGACAGGGCTGCTGCTTTGGGTCTCAGTAAAGAAATCCTTCCCCCTTTTCTCCACCCTCTTCTTTCCGCCCTCCCCATCCCCAGCAGGGACCAGCCCCTCTCTGGAATGGCTGCGAGGGGGATGCGAACCCGTGTCCCACATGGCACAGTAGGGTCGGGGTACCTGCCCGAGCACCCCTGCCCTGGAGCCCCTGCTGCCCACAGCGCTCGGGCAGCGTCCCTGGAGCCGGAGGGGGAGCCTGAGGGATGCAGGCACCGGCACGGGCTGGCAGATGAAGGAGTAAATTAAGGGAGAAGGATTTTCACTTCATATTTTATGCAAAACTGACACTTTTCAGCCCGAGGAGAAGTGCTGTGGCCACTCCTCCCCTGCAGCAGGGGCAGACCCGCTCCATCCCCCTGCCGTGGGCAGGCACCGGGCAGGGAGAGCCGCTGGTCCCTGCCCTGCTCCGCTCCTCGGCCGTGCCTGTGCCGCAGCTGCCAGAACAATAGTAATAATCCCAATAAACCCCCTTCCCGGGAATACTGCGGGCTCTTGGCAGGTCCTTCGCACACAATTAGCATTTCTCGTCAGGCGGGGGATCACAGATTGCACATGCTGGTAAGTGTTTTGCAGAACAGACTGAAACCAATATGGCCCTCCCTGTACCATCAGCTAAAAGTGGCTTCCCACCAGGACGGGCCCAGCACGGCTTCCACGGCCCCACTGGAGGGAGAGGCTCCCCCGAGCACAGCCCCATGGGCCCCCCGGGCATGGCCAGGAGGGGCTCATTCAGCTCCCCAAAACACACACACAGGTGAGACTCTGTCCCAGACACTGTCCCCAGTCTGGTTTGGCTCAGGGACTGACCCTTTCCTCGTGCAGGCTAAAAAGAAGTGAATATTGGTGGGGTCCAGGCTTGGAACAAGTGACTTTCAAGGAGCTCAGTGCTCAGGAATCCCAGGATTGCATGCCGGCGGTGTGTGCTGGTGCCTTTGGCTTCCAGCCTCAGCCTCTGGGCCGATGGCTGCTCACTTGTACCACCTCAACAACCCAAACTCGGGGCACAGCCTCAGAGTGACACCTGAAAGGCCTCCCAAAGCCTCGTCTCTCTGTGGAGCTGGGAGTGCTCACTCTGCAGTGAGTGCAGCCTCACATCCCGCTCCCCCCCAGCCCGTGTGGACAGTAGTGCTCCGTGATTAATTGCTGTGCTTAAAACTCCTATTTATAGACACTACAAGTGCTGTTCCAGGGCGAGTGCAGGCAGAGGCTCCTCCTCCAGCAGCTCCTGGGACTCAGCAGCTCATCCCAGCCTGGGGGTCCCGGGGCTGTGGACCAGCCCAGCTCCTTGCCCAGCCCGGGTGTTACTCCTCCTGCGTGTCCCACGTTCCACGGGGATCACAGCAGCTTTCCCGGGCTCGTGGTGATGCTGGGGATGCTGTTGGGTCACCACAGGGCTAAGGAGCTTTACCTGGAGCTCAGTCCCACCAGAGATGTGGAACAGGCCCTGAGGGCACGTGTGCTCCTTGACCTCACCCCACCCCAGAGCCCCCTGTGCTGCCAGAGTGGGGACAGGGTGATGGTGAGGGGGGAGCAGCAGCTCCTTGTCCATGTGAGTGTGGTCAAAGTGCTGGTGGAGCAGTACCTGGCAGACCCACCTACCCGTGGATTTGTCTCCCTGCAGGAGCCTCCCAGCCCTTCCCTGCCCAGCCAAGGTTGGGCAGCCAGCAGCTCTCCTGGCCAGGGGCCTCCCAAGCCCCCCCAGTGCTGCATTTCCACGCTGTGGGGTTGTGGGGAAGAAATATCCTGTGTTTATGCTTTTGGCTTCAGCGGGATGGGAACGTGTCGGGTGGGGAATGATCCCCCCTGTGCACTCACACACACGCAGGACAGGGGGGAGCTGGGCTGGGGGAGCATTTCCACATGGACACAAAACAATCCCTATTTGTCTCTGAAGACAGACCCCACTCTTGGGTTTCCTGGGGTCACGCAGCTGCAGGAACATGTGGAAAAGAAATGTATCTCTGAAAAGCACTGGACATACATGTAATTCAATATATTGCTCCCATGTGCAAGAAATCCACCAAACTGGCCCCATTTCAAATCACAGGGAAATGCAGAGTGTCAGGGACGGAGGCAAATCCTCCCCAAATTCAGGTCTTTATTTTATTTTTAATTGGGTTGGACTGTGAGAGGCGATGGAGGTCACGTGGGGCTGGGGGCCGTGGCAGCACAGGGTGGGGGGATCCCACTGTCCCTTCCCAGCACTGGTGATCCCAGTCACAGCCCCCAGTGGCCTGACACTGCTGGTGAGGTGCCACAGGGACCACCAGCTCCCAGGAGAAGCTCACCCAAACCCCAGAGAGATGTCTCCAAGTTCCTGCCATTCCCCTAATCCCTGCCCCTTCCTGCCACCTCAAAAGGGATTCACCCTGACTTTCAGCATCGCCTCTCCCAGCAGCACAATAAAGCCTTTCCCCTGGGAGTTTGGTCCCCAGGGATCACCTTCCCCCTGCAGACCTTCACCCCAACAACCTGGGCTCCCTGGGGAGCTGGGCTGGGCGTGCCCAGCTCTGATTAAACCTCTTTGACTCGGGTAGTGCTGCGCCAGGACGTGAACTGCGGTTACCTCAGCTGAGCCTTAAATGGATTTTTCCGTTAAGAGAGGATTTTTTTTGTCTTGTTTTATTGAAAAGGAATTTGCAGTAATTAGCTCTTACAGGGGATTTCACTGTTCTCTCTCCTCCTCTAAAGCATAAAACACTTATTACAACACATTGTTTAACGTGATACCCACTCCGAGGGATTTTTCTTTCCTCGTGCGATGATCCAGCCCTGCCTTTGGACTTCAAGGTTCTAAATCTTCCTGCAGCCCTGAGCCATGCCCTGGTCCCTCTGCCTGGATCCACATTTATCTTTCCCCCACAGTCCTCGGCACAGCTGGAGACGAGAGAGCTTGTAAAATAAGGCCTTTTTCTTTTCTTTTTTTTTTTTTTTTTTTTTTTAATTTCCCTGCTTTGTTGGGTTATTGTTGGTCAAACCTTTCCATGTCCACTTCCAGGGTCATCGGGAGAGTGCCCGTCCGTTGCTGGGCCATGGAGAGCAGAGTTTCCCTTCAAACCCCTCTCCCTCCCAGCACCTTCCCCTGTGTTAGACTGGGCTATGTTTGGGCTGCTGGGCTTCATCTTCCACCTTGGAGAATGGATTGGGAGCGGAGCCATCAAACCTGTGTTAGGATGTACCAGGTTCTCCTTCCTGCTCTGGGATGGCAACAGTCCCTGATCCCTGTGCTGCCCTGATGGCAAAACTCCCCTGCTGTTCAGCCTGCGTTTTCCTGTGCTAATCTATCACTCGTTACAGCCCGTGGGCTGACCTGAGCACCTCACCCCTCCCTCCCTCCCTTCCTGCTCGGTGTCTGGGCTCGGAGGAGGCTGCAGATGGCTCTCCCTCGCCCCCGCTGCCGGTGGAGGTGGATTTCCCCACTCGAGGGGGATTCAGCCGTTCACGTGTTCGGTCTGAGCTGAGATGAAACCCCCGCGTGCTGCGAGCGCTTGTTATTGTTGCCGTCACGCAGCCCCTTTAAACTCGCCGTATAAATCCTGCCCTCCAGCTCCTCGATTCCGTTCCTGCTTCTCCTCTGAACTCCCTCCAATCCATCAGCACCGCTCCAGCAGGTGCAGCTAGGGGAGCCTTTGCCAAGAGCCTCTGGTTCTCCGCAGGTCCCAGCACGATGTCCCGCTCCAGCAGGGACCGTGTGAGGGGACAGGGTGGGCGATGATGCCCAGTGCAGCAGGGACCGTGTGAAGGGACAGGGTGGCTGAGCGGTGCCAGCCCTGCCCAGGCACTGGCCCTGCCCAGCAATCACGTTTCGGGGCCGTTTCAGACAAAGCTGTGCCGTTAACAGCTTCTCTGGTTGCTCTGTCATCTCCCATTAGAGGCCTCGGTAACCAGCACTTCATGAGGCTTTGCAGAATAATTTGTATGTTTAATACACCTCGAAAGCCCGTGTTGGGCTGCAATTAAGGCGGGGGGAGGGAGCTGGGAAGAGAAGAGACGCCGACCTCCTGCTGGCTGCACAGAACCTGCTGCTTTCTGCCGAGGCTGCGCCGATGGAGGATGCCAGGGAAGCTGGAATTAGAGGCAAAAGCATAATTTGTCATTTGCAAATGTAAGCCAAAGGCTGGGCTGGTGGGAAGAGAAATGAGAGAGCTGGGAGCTCCTCACGGGAAATTACCATTTAAAGAGAGCAGAGCTGAGCTGAGCTGAGCTGAGCTGAGCTGGGAGCAGCATCCTGGCCCACTGGCAGCAGAGGATCCGGGCTGGTGGTCAAGAGTTGGGAACACTGGACCGTGTGGGATGGCAAGAGCAGATCACACAGCCAGGCAGAGCCGCCACACAGGTCACTGAGGAGATGCTGCAGGCAGGGCTGGGGACCAGCTCCACACTCTGTCCAGGGAATAGGAAATTCGTGTTCCCCAGCACCACTAGGCAGCTTCCCTTTGCCTCATTAATGCTTTTGTCATATGCAGATTTTAGAGAAAATGCACAGCCTTAGGGAACATAAAGCAGGAGCAGCCCATCCTGCGTTGGTCCCTGTAGGAGCTGGAGTTTGGGGGTGCACACCGGGGTTTAACTCGTCCCATGGGAAAATAGAACCCCCAGGTGACATGGTCTGTACCCACAGAGCTCTCCTCATTCTGGTCAATGCAAGCACTGCTCCACATCAGGAATTAGGAACTCCTGGGAGAAGGGAAGCCTGGAGCAAGTTATGCAGTGAGATTTGTTCCCTGAGCTCGGTGCTGATCCAGGTTTCTCTGCCAATGGAAGGGAGTTCCCACTCCTTCCACCCACAGGCACCTGGACTGGAACAGCGTGACCCACACGT
Source organism: Empidonax traillii (assembly GCF_003031625.1). Taxonomy (NCBI): domain Eukaryota; kingdom Metazoa; phylum Chordata; class Aves; order Passeriformes; family Tyrannidae; genus Empidonax; species Empidonax traillii. The sequence continues at coordinate 118,536 of NW_020956553.1, forward strand.
CACCGTGGGCAGAGCCAGACCCACATCTCCTTCTCCCTGGCTGTCACATGTGGAGCTGCCAGATGTCCATGGGGAGGATGGGACAGGCGTCCCCGGTGCCGGGGATGGTGCAGCTCACCCGCGCACCAGCAGGAGGGATTTCTGCAGGAATAAACCTGCTTCCCCGCTGTCAAACTCTGCAGATTAAATATGTTTAAAAGCTGATCAGAAGTAGCGGTGTGTGGGAGCCAGGCAGCCTCAGAACTGTCAGCAGTGTTCCCTTTTTCCTTAGGGGCTGCTTCAGAGGGTGCCAGCTCCTTCCTCAGCATCCTCGCTTAGCTGTGTGGGAATGGCCTCGGGCAGAGCTGATGCTGTTGTTTCAGGAGCACACTGAGTCTTGCAGAGTCCATCAGGGAGCTCAGCAGCAGCTCAGAGATGGCTCCAGAGCAGCAGAGACAGGAGACTCTTCAAAGCCAAGTGGCCACTCAGCCTTGTAGAACCAGCCCAACTTTGCCCAGGGCTCCTCCCAGCCCTTGCTCTGGGCAAAGGGAACACTGCTGTCACCTCTGCAGTGGGCTCATCTGCTCCCAGTTGGACTGGGACTCCCAGTCTCAGCCAGCCTTGCCTCCTCCCTCACAGCACATCTCCCTGAGCCCAGGGAGGCTTCAGCAAGGAGCTCTTCCTTCCCATCAGAGCCTCTTTCTCCAGCCCTGGAGTCCTCACCAGATCTTGTCTAGATGATTTTTTCCCCTGTGCTCTACTTCTGTCTGTTCCTCACAGTTAATCTCCCAGGGCTGCCCCTACAAATCCCCCAAGCTGTGATTTATGCCTCCATGGACATGGAGATGGTTATCCCGTCCTGCCATGGATGTTGGCAAGCCCAGCCAGGCAGATTTAGCTCTTTTAATCTCTCTTCATAAGTCAATCCCTTCAGCTGCTTAATCATTTTGTTGTTCTCCTCCAAATTCCCAACGAGGTGGTTTGTCTTGCAAGTGCCTGATTCATGGTCATATATTTCCCAAAACCTCAGCAGCTTAACACAAGAATAACACTGCATGGAGCTGGTCACTCGCCTGCAGCCCAAGGAGTCATGAAACTCCTGATGGAATCCCCAGGGGCTCCAAGTGCTGGTGTGGATCAAAGGCCCTGGTTGGTGGTTGGGGACGGCTCAGCTGCAAGAGCACGGAGATGGGATGGGGTTTGGTGGTGTTGGGTGACTCTGGTGAGGAATATGTCCAAAAGGGGATGTGTCCAAGCTCTGCCTAAAAACCTTTCAGGACCAAAAACTCTCTATCACCACAACCAGCCAGGTTAGCTGTGGTGACAAGGATGTGCCCCATGGTTGTGGCACAGCCCCACCAGGTCATGGTCACCCATGTGCCAAGCCCGGTGCCACACTCGCTGGGATTTATCCCACTTTCCCAGGACCAGGAGAGCCTCTCCCACAGGAAGATGAGATGAGGGACCTGCTTTCTAATTCCTCCTCTGGCCCAGCTTTATCAGGTTTCTTTGGGAAGCAGGGGGTCTGTGAGAGGGAGCGAGGGCTGGGAGCAGCCACCTGGCCAAGGGGCCACCAGAGGGGAGAGGGGCACATGGGAAAGCTTTGGGCAGTCTTTGATCCTGGTGGAGTCCTTGGGAGGAGCATGGGAGGGTGGGGCAGGGAGGGAACACAGATGGGCTTTGGCCTTGCTCTGAAACATCAGGAAACGTATTTAAGGCTTCATGATCCAAATATTCCTGCTGCCCCTGGATTCCCCCGACACCAACACGCTCGTGTTTGAGCTCCCAGCCCAGGAGCCACGGGCTGGCAGCACAAGCACCTGCTGCTTCAGTGGAAAAGGCCTCCAGTGCAGGAGGCTTTAGAGCAAAGCTGTCAGTGATGGGTAATCTCCTCTTTTCCCGGGAAGCCAGAGCGCATTAGGATGAAAACCCTTCTGGAGTAAGGTGAGCACAGGTGTAATCCCATAAATCGTGTTCCACAGCCCTTCTAAGCTGCTCATCCGCACTGACACCTCCAGAGCCCGCAGAGATCCTTTAACCAGCAGTGACAGAGGCCTGGGAACAAGGATGGGTGTGTCCCATCACCGCCCACTGGATCTTCTGATCCCAACCTGTCCCTGGGACAGGAACAGCCCTCAGACACGACCCTGGGGCTGGAGGGCTTGGTGGGGGCTGGGAGGTGTCCTGGCAGATTTAGATGGGATACTGGGAAGGAATTCCTCCCTGTGAGGGTGGGCAGGCCCTGGCACAGGTTGCCCAGAGAAGCTGGGGCTGCCCCATCCCTGGGAGTGCCCAAGGCCAGGTTGGACGGGGCTTGGAGCAACCTGGGCTGGTGGAAGGTGTCCCTGCCCATGGCAGGGGGTGGGATGAGATGAGCTTTAAGGTCTTTTCCAAGCCAAGCCCTTCCATGCTGACTGTGATGTTTTCCCCAGAGCTGGCAGCAGCAGGCAAACCGTCCTGCCTGCAGATCCCACATGGAGAGCACAGCAGGAGCTCGGGAACCTGCTCCTTCCCAGGCACCAAACAGCCCCCACTTCCCGACCCCTCTCATGGAAACTCTATCTCTGCAAACACTTGCTCCCTTTATATCTTTCTCCTTTATTTTTTATGGAGACGCCTTGGAGGAGAGGGAATCGGAGGGGGCTGGCACGTCCCCCTCCCCCCGGCCTCTCCGAAATAAAGGGATGCAGCTGGTGAGGCAGCAGTTCCTGGAGCAGTATGGATGGGGTGAGAAAGTCATTACCTGCCTTGGGTTTCACTGTGGGAATGGCCACACCTTTCACTGGGAAAGGCTCGTGTCTGGGGGACGGGAAGGGGGGAGCAGAGGGGCAGAGCAAGGGCTGGAACCAACAGGCGAAGAAAGGAAAAGGGAAAGGGGATTTTTTTTTTTTTTTTTTGGAGATGCAGACATGTAGGGTCTGAAATAAATTACCTGTCTCCAAAAACAGTGCGTTAGGGGGAATAATCGATTGAACACGCCACAAACTCTTGTTTTATGGCTCCGTGAGCCCGGCTGGGGCTGGGGGGAAGTGGGGGAAGAGAGAAGCTGTTCCACACCAGAGGGGACACCTCGGGGGGGGATGGCTTTGTCTGTCCTTTTTGCTTTTCTTTCTTCTATTTTTTTTCTTCCTCTGCTCTCTCATTTTGTAGTTCTTTGGCTTTTGTGTTGTTGTTTCCCTATTTCTAATCTCCCCTTGGGGACTTTCCCCTTGTTCTGCTGGGGGGAAGAGAACTGGATTGTGTTTCTCCTGCTCCCGACTAAAAGAAATTACATCAGCCCAGTGTGTTTAAGCATCTCCTCCCTCTGCACTCCCCCCTGCCCCAAACTGCTCCATAATTTAGAGTTGAACAAGGCATTATTATTTTTCCCCTATCTGTGAGTGTGAAGGAGGGAGGCTGGAATGGCAGAGGGGGAGCAGTGGATGCATCCAGCTGGTTTGTCTCTGCAGTTTGCAGAGATCCTTGAGGAACATCCCAACCCCTCCCTGTGCTGCTGCTCCCAAACCCCAGATCATCCCCAGGGACAGCATTCCTGCATCCCTGGGCACCAGGGCTGCCAAATGCATCAGGAGCTTTCTCTGGTGAGGCGGCAGCAAGAACAGGGTCCTCAAATGGTCCAAGGGCCTGGGTCCTGCATGTCCCCATTCCCAGAGCCCCAGGGACACGTCACTGTCTCAGCAGTAGGTGGTTGGAGTCATGGGCAGCCCCCAGATCAGCCCTCAGACCCCCCAGACAGAGAACAAAGGTGCAGAAATTAAAAGACAATTTCCAGAGCCAACAATAAATACGTGGAGCAGAGCAAGAACGTGGCAGCAATCGGGGGAACGTGAGGATTCCTGACAAGCTCCCAGTGATATTTGCCAGGAGGGTCATTAACTTCCCCGATGGGAGGAGATAGCCAGCTTTTTTGGAGCCCCTGGGTCATTTCCTGGGGTTTGTCTACCTCCCTGCTGCTCCATTCCAGCATCCTGGTGGGCCAGGATTGCAGCCAGCTCTGCCCCAGGGATACAGGCTGCAGGAGCCCATGGAATCACAATCCCTGTGCTTCTAGGGAATCCCAGAGCAATCCCTGCTCCTCTGGGAGCCACCCGAGCTGACAAGCAGGGTCTGGAACCAGCAGTGGTGGATCTTTTGGTTCCCAGTGATGGTGGACAATTCACAGCTGCAGTGGAAGTGCTAAAAGCAACCGGGAAGAGCAGAGGCTGAGGGAAGGATTCCAGCCTCGGTGGGACACAAGCACTGGTTTTCCCAGTTCTCAGTGCAATGGGCCACAGAGTGAGCAGATTTCAGGGGACCAAATACCAGGCCACTCTGATTACTCAGCTGAGCGTGGATCTGGGGCTCACTCCTGCCTGTTGGGAAAGTCCCAGCGCAGCGATGGGGAGGGAGGAGGACTCAGCTCCCCTCAGGGCGCCGTATCCAGGCATCCAGCCAGGCTTGGCAAGATATTCCCAATGCTCTACATCCAACTACAACACCACAACAACCTTTTTGAGGCCCAGATCCCAAGGTCACGTTGCAGACCTGGAGCCAGACACGCCGACCGCAGGTGAGTCAGCAGCTCTGGGAAGATCCCGTGCCTCGCCCCAAGGTGCTCCACAGGAGACATCATTAACCTCAAGGATTCTGCCGCCCCAATCCCCTGCCTGTGTTATCCATAATTAAAGTTGCACTGAGAAAATAAATCTTGTTCCTCACTAATATGACGGAGGAGCGTGTTAAATTATGGCTCAGTTTATCAAATGATTGCCCAATGCAGCTCCCTGCTTTAATAACTTATGATAAAACATGTCATAAAATGATTTGGGAATTAATACCTCCTGGATGATGCTGTGACAAACTGCTATAATATGTTTCGCTACGGGAAGGTGCGTGTTCCCGTTTTATTTAAAGAAGCTGCAAGTGGATTTAGGATTCATGTAAATAAGGGGCTGATTGACAGGTGAGGGCTTAAGAGAGCCCGTGGGTGGAAGAAGAGAATTGCCCTCGCAGCTCTGCTGGCGTTACCTGCCGATACTCCCCACTCCCACGCTTCTCCAATGTAGGTGGTGCATTCCAGCACCGTCCCTGCCCTGGGACATCCCTTCAGCCTCTCTGGTGACCTCTGGGATGCCAGGAAATGAGTGCAGCCCCTCCAGCGCCAGGCAGGCAGCTGGGATCACCCTCCTTGGTCTGGTGTTGTGGTCATTACTGGAGGGAGAGGCCGTGGGTTCCAGCCTGGCCTCTGCTGGAAGAACTAACGAGTGGTTTGGGGATCCTCGTCTGAACACAGCCGGGGGGAACTGCTGAGCAGAAATGAGGAGAGAGGAGCAAATGTTTTTAAGAAAGGGAAAAAAAAAACCATCCTGTAAGAATCTCACTCTGTTATCCAGGTCACATTTGATTATCTCCTATGAAAATTGAGTTCTTAGCGGGAGATGTAAATTTTTCACAGTGCAAATCTGCTGTCAGGCTCTGCAGGGATTTCCCAGAGGAGCTCTCGCTGCAATCCCCTCCTGCTCCTTCCTAAACCCATCAGCAGCATCCCAGCGCTCTGCCAAGGCTTTGGCAGCCGCCCCACACCTTCCACCACACCCGCTTTGGGTTGGAAGGTGCCTTAAAGCTCATCCAGTCCCACCTCCTGCCATGGGCAGGGACACCTTCCACCAGCCCAGGTTGCTCCAAGCCCCGTCCAACCTGGCCTTGGACACTTCCAGGGATGGGGCAGCTTCTCTGGGCAACCTGTGCCAGGGCCTGCCCACCCTCCCAGGGAAAAATGTCCTCCTAAATTCCTGCTGACTGAGCTCCCTCTCCAGGACATGGTTCCCACCATCCCTGGTCTCAGGAGGAGGGTGACAGAGGCTGCCACAGCCCCCACAGCTCCCCAGGGCAATCCTGGCTGCAGTAGCACCTCTATAAACTCCAAACCTGTGCTCATAATTGGCCCCTGTTTCCCCACTCTCATAAATGTCCAAAGCATTTGCATTTTAGACTGAAATTCCCCATGTTTAATCTCCACTCAAAGGAGAATGTTTGCAGGGAAAGTCAGAACAAGTTTCCTTCATCCATTTGCAATTTATCAGCAAAAAAGGGGAGAAAACCAACCCTTCTTCTGAAATAAAAACAATCTGACCACACTTTTTATTTAAAAAAAAATCTTTCTAAAGCAAAACAGGAAAAGTTTGAAATTCGAATCCCCATAGAAACACAAGATTTACAAGGTTGGGGGGGGCAATAAATAAATAAAGTGGCCCACATTGTAAATTAAATTAGATAAATACCACAAAACAAATATTGCATGTACTGGAGCCCCCAAACCATCAGCTCAGCCCCTGCCCAGTGTCCTGGTTTGCCGTTGTTAGCCATGAAAATGCAGGGAATTGTGTTTGCTGCCAGGGACCTTGACAGAAACAGCAGCTTGAAGTAAATATTAGGGAACATCCACAGGAAACACGTTTCAAGTCCATAAGCACACATGCACACACTCCCAACCTCACTCCACAAGTCACCTTCACCCACAGGCGACGGCAAACACGGAGCGTGACTTGGGAAGCTGCTGGAATTCCCACTGCCACATTCTTGGGGTAAATTGCCCACAAATGGGCCCCAAATGGACAGAAGTGGCTTGTGGCAATCACTCAGTAAATTAAAAAAAAAATACTGTTGAATAATTAGTTTAATTAAAATCCTGCTCTGCAGACGACTTGTGGGGGAGGAAAGCCCTGGTGGGGCTGGGTGGGACAACGTCCCCCCAGATGAGGGGGTGACATCCAGGGCTGTGGGGGGAACTGGGGAAGGCAGAGATCACCCACCTGCAACTGCTGAAGGAGCCAGAGGGTGACCACAAAGTGACAGCAAAAGGGGTTGGAGAATTACCAGCACAGTGGGAGCAGGAGGGATTAAAGGTATCTGGGAAGACAAGGGGACAGCAGTGACAGGAAACACCCACAAGCAGCCCCTTTTCTCCCCAAGGGATGAAGGTTGTCCTGCAGGACACAGGGACCACCAATGCCCAACAGAGCAGGAAGAGGATCGGATCCTGGTGGTCCTGCCCATGGTGGCTCCTTCCAGGCTGACCCCACTGGATTCAGCAGAGGATGCAGGATGCAACCAGGGGAAAAAATGGGGAAGAGAATCAAGAACTGTTTTGTACAACTTCATTTGCCAAAACCCTCTCTCCCCTCTGTTTTTCATCTGGGGAGAGTTTGGAATTTCCATGCACCTCTTCCCTGTTACATTCCAGTCTCCTCTCTCTGGCCTGTGCTGGTGCTCCTTGCCCAGACACTCTCACAGCTCATCTGACACAGGCCATGAGTTCCTGAGTTCACCCTGGGGGTGCAGCCCCCACCTGCCCCCCACTGTGCTCCAGGCAGTCCTGCCTGCCCCTTCCCTCCTCCTCTGCAGCCTGGGGGGAGCCAGGACCGGGGAGAGCAGCAGGTTTTGAGGGGAGGGAGCTGGGGTGGAGCCCATTCCCCACTCCCCACTGTCCCCTCTCTGTGCCCACTCGGTGGGTCTGGTGACCCCCTGTGTGCCCACAGCCCCTCAGAGCGGTCACTTCACCCTCATCCCCCTGAGCCTGCTGGAAGAGGCTCCACAGCCCAGCTGATTTCACAAGAGGACATTTGAGCGTTGCCTAAGCCCGTGTAAAAGCTGCTCTGATCCCATAAACTCTGCCCACCCTACCTCGTATTAGAGGGAATTGGCTGGAACTGTCGCAGCTGAGTGGTGAGTCAGTTCATCCCAATCCTTCCCCGCTCCTCTAAATGGGGGCTTAGGGGAAAAGAGCCATCGAGGAGCTCAAACCAGTCCTAATGGTGTTATGTTGCAGTAGAGAAAATTAAAGTTAAACATTACAGGAACCTTTATAACTCTAACTAGAGTTCAGCCAGTGGAACGCTGCTGAATTGCTTTCCCCAGAGATATCCGAGGATAAGGCTAAGCACACATCTGACAAGGATGGTTTACCGGCCTGATGTGGAGGATAAAGTGGAGCAGGTGAGCCGGTGGAGATTCCTGCCAGCCCTAATAACTCTGTGATCAGTGCAGGGCCCCTCTGCACTGGAACATCACAGAACATTCCTCATTTTTCACAGCCTCACAGAGCACTTCCAGTGCTAAGTGACACAGAAACAAGGCTCCCATGGCAAGTACTAAGTGGCCGGTGCTCAGGCACTTAAGAGGCTGCAGGAAATGTAAAAGCTCAGAACAAAGAAATCCGTAACAACATGTGTCTGGGGGAATTGCTGGACGATGGGAATGTCTCTAGGAGGATTTTAAACCTCTGTGCAGAAGGCTGTGCTGCTGGGACGGCAGAAGCAGAACCAGAAACCCAGTGTTTGAAGGTTTTCTCATGAACACACTTCGACAAATACATCATCCATCTGCCTTCCCCCCGCTTTGTTCCTGAGCTGCAAATCCTGGCACAGGCAGGGGGATGCTGGAGCTGGGCTGGGGTGGGATCTGGGGGGGCTCAGAGGGGCTCTGCTTCTCAGCCACAGCACAGGTCACCCCTGTCCTCAGGGCTGGCTGCTCCTTGGGCCAACAAGAGCCACTTTGTAGAGTTGATCTGCTCTGTCTGTTGGGATGCAGGACATGGGAAGACACCCTGATCTCCAGAGCTCCCCAGGCACGGAGCTGGGATGCTGATTCCCCCATAAAGCCTCACTGAAACACCCCAAAAAACTCCTTCAGCTAGAGAGAGGAAAGGGAAAGGACGTTTCCCAAAAGCTCCGGGAGGAGGTGAGAGCGCAGGTTGGGGAGCACCAGGAGGGGGCCCCAGCTCCCTTCCCAGCACGGACCCCAAATTCAGCCCGCGCGCTGCAGAGGGGGGCCGGGGATGGGGGAAGGGGCTGGGAGGCAGATAATCTCCCCATCACCCCCGGCTCATTTGTAAGGCATTACTGAAATGCGGACGGTACATATGTCAGCGTTAAGTCAAGTGGAAGGTTTGCTCCGAACGCGATAACCAAGAGGCTCAAGGAAGGAGGAGGAGCTCGGCAGATAAGGAGAAGGACCCGGGGCCAGCCGTGCCACGGCGCGAGTGCTGACAGCGAGAGGGGATCCTGCTCAGGGATGCAGCCGGCACGTCTCTCATTCCTTCGCTGTTCCCAGCACGAGGAAACCCACGGGATCCTCGGGCACTGATGTTCGCCCAGCTGATCCTGAAACATCACCCGGAGAGAAGCGTGAGGGAGAGTGAGCTGCGAGTGAAGCCCAGCAAAGTGAAGCAAACAAGGATCCAGCTGAGGGATTTCCTTCCACACTGCTCTGGGTGATTTCTTCCACTACCACCTCCCTGCTCCTGCTGTCCCTGCACAGCTGGACAAACCTTTGGCCCGAGCCAGGGTGCTCTGCATCTGCTCCCCTTCACTGTGGCCATCCAGAATCCCTCTCTTGGATTTATCCCAATGCTGTGGCTTTGAAATTCTGGGAGAGAGAGAAAGGGAGAGAGAGAGAGAGAGGAGAAAAGGCTTTGCCTGGCCAGCAGATCCCTCCCAGGACTTCAAAGCCTCTTGGATTCATCCCAAAACAAAATAAGATTTCTTTAATTTTCCAGCAGGGTGGGGGAGAAGCCTCCGTGCCAACCTCGGCAGAGCCAGCGAGCAGGGCAGCCACGCTCCCTCTTCCCACAGCTCCAGAGGGAAAAGGACCTTGTCTCCACCTACCTCAGCTGAAAGCAGAGGCAGAAGATGGAATGCCAGAAAGACTGGCAGCAGGAAAGTGAATTTCTTCTTCATTGCAGCAATTGGATCTCTCCACGTGCAGCCCGAGTCGCTGCCGGTAGCGCCGGGACCCAGGGCGGGGGTGCAGCCCCACTCCCAGCTGCTCCAGGGGCAGCAGAGCTCGTGTTTAATGCTGTCATATTAGCACTTGCTATTTAATATTGCATGTTTAGTCTGCTTTGTCTGCTTTTCCCTTCAGGATCAAGTCTATTCCAAACAATCTGAGAGAGGAATCGGGTTCAAAGATAGACACAAATTGGTTTCAGACTGGCCCAGATAACGTGCCGTCCCACCCAAAATTGGGGTTCAGCTCCCAGCTGGCATTGACTGGGATCCTTGCACATCTGCAGTGCTGCTGCAGGGGCAGCAGGCTCCGAGTCCAAGGTTTGGGGATGTTTCACCTCCCCATCCAAAGACTCACCAAACACTATGAGGGTGGGGAGGCCCTGGCACAGGCTGCCCAGAGAAGCTGGAATTGTCCAAGGCCAGGCTGGATGGGGCTTGGAGCAGCCTGGAATAGTGGAAGGTGTCCCTGGGGGTGGAATAAGACGACCTTTAAGGTCCCTGCCAACCCAAGTCATTCTGTGATTCTGTGCCTCGTGGCCCCAGAGAGGCACCAGTTGGAGCTGCTGGTGGGAAAGGTCTCCCTTGCCTTGTCTTACCTTTGTGTAGGACACCCAGCTTGGGGAGCAGCAGCAGCCACAGACACCAGCTCCTGCAGAAGCACCACCCTGTCAGGGATTTTCTCCAAGTTCCTTTAAATAAAAAGAAAAAAACCACCAATGGCAGCATCCCTGGCATCCCCTTGGCAAGGTGGGGAGGTGGAACACTAGTGTGTGTTTTACAGTTTGAGAGCTCCAGACAGCTGGAAAAATAGTTAACGTTCCTGTTTGACGTGTTCCAGCCTGGCTTTGCAGGGAGCAGGTCCAGCAGCTGAGCTCTGCCAAAACAGGCAACTGCAGGGATTTCACTGGAGGAGACTGGGACCATCGGCTCCCCAATCTCTGGGGGCTCCTGACAGTGGAAATGGCAGGGAGGATCTGGCCTCAGCAGGCTCAGCTTTGAGGAATAGATGAACCCAGTGCCTGGTGGTTCAGGGTATGGCATGGGATGGCACAGGTAGGAGCAAATGCCTGGATTTAAGGGGCTCCAGGACTGTGGCACCTTCTGCCTCCCTTTGCTACTGCTGAAATGGGGCATCTGGGATCAAACCAAGGAAAAGGGTAGGTGGGCAGCATTTAGGGGTTGTATCCACTGCTTGGGCCCTTTCTGCCCCACCAGCTCATGCCCTGGGATGCACCAAGGCTCCTGGCACCACTGGCTGTGGGAAAGCAGCCTTGCTCTTCCCAGGACTCACAGCCTCAGCCCAAACCCACCCATCCTGTGGCAGAGAGGCACATCCCACCTGGAAAAAGACACGAGTGGTTCACAGATCACTCAGCCCCCTCCTCCCCATCCCTGTCTCCTCACACCCCAGGGGTGGGGAGAGCCAGACTTATTTTTCCTTGCCTAAATGAGGAGCAGGGTAACCCTAAGGCGACCCCAGATGCCTGTGCTGACCTCCTCACCCAGCCAAGGGCTCCACAGCCCGGCCAGACACCCAGGAGCCGGGGTGGGGGCAGGATTAGGAGCCAAAATATCCCAAGTGCTGCTCTGGAGCAGGAGCCCTGGGAGCCAGGCAGGGCCTCCCCCTGTGGTGTCACTGCTGCTGCAGAGCTCGGAGGGGGGACAGCTGGGAGGGCAAACCATGATGTGCTCACAGGGTTGTCTCTGAGCCTCAGCCAGCTGGACCTGAAATGCCAAATTCAGGACAGGGCAGGCAGGGGGGAGCCAGTATGGAGATCCCAGTAGGGTCAAGGAGGAGGAAGGGGGAGACTGGGGTGCAAGGCCAGAGTTAGGGCAGTTCCCCACCTTCTCCTTCAGGGGACAGATCCACTGTGGTGGCACTGTGGTCTCAGCTGCTTATCCCAATATTCCTTGGGAGCCAGGCTGGAGAACTGATCTGGCTGCAAATCAACCTGGTGAGAAAAAAAATAAAAAATAAAAAAATTGATGAGATCTGATCTTGAACAAGGTCTGATGAGGGTGGGGAGGCCCTGGCACAGGTTGGGTAGAGAAGCTGTGGTTGCCCCATCCCAGGAAATGTTCAAGGCCAGGTTGGATGGGGCTTGGAGCAAGCAGGTCTAGTGGAAGGTGTCCCTGCTCCTCTCAGGAACTGGATGATCTTTAAGGTCCCTTTCAATCCAAACCATGACTCTATTCTATGTCCAAGTGCCTGACCCAGCTCACAGTTGCTGCTCAAACCCTCCTGCTGCCGCGGGGAGGAGGGAGAAGAGGGGCTGGGAAGAGGAATAGGTGGGAGCAGCACTTCCAGCAAGGAGCGGTGCCAGCCGTGTGTGAGCACAGATTCCAGCTCTGGCTCCTGCTCTGGGCAGTGTTTTCTCAGCCCTCCATGGAAAGGGAGGTGACCTGGTGAACTGAGAATGTTCCACAGCCTCCAGCCCAGCACCTTCACGCCTGCCACTGCCACCAGCCCTGCAAGGACACGGCCCGAGGAGAGGGAACACGAGGCGTGGAATTTGCTATTCATATCAAACACACGGGCAAACAGTGTTCCTCGAGCAATATCCCGGGGCAAAGCAAAGCTACAGGGTGGATAAAAGGCACAAAGAGCCCTACAAGGCTGCAAAACCTGGTTTAAAATAAAAACTGAAGTAGGAAGCAGCAGCATGAATCATGGAGCACTGCGAACAAGGACGGGATGTATTTAATTTCCAGTTTATGCAGCCAGTTTTATTTATTTATGATTATGCTCCACTGTTTAGCTTATACACAAAGTAATGAGTCACTGCTGAAGTAGCTACAAGTCCTCTTTGGAACAGCACATTTCCTCCACGAGGAAATGAGACAAACCATTTTGGTCCTGTCATCTGAGCAGCAGAGGAGGAAGGTTTGACGTTTGCATCAGAAAACTTCCCCTGACACCTCACTGCAGAATCTGCCCGTCCTCTGGGTAGGAAACTCCTGGGTTGGTCACCAGCTGTGCTGGGGAGAAGTGTGTCAGCAGGAAAGTTGGGCTTTAAAGCTGCAAAGCCATCCCTTAGCACAGCTCCAGCTGTGCCAGAAAGGGGCAGAACAGAAGTTTTGGGGCAAAGCAGCCTGGTTTTGCTGGAGTGCACCAAATCTGCAGGCTCCAGAACCAGGGTCCGTCTTTCTTGGCCCTGAATGAACAGGGCTGTGCCCCATCACTGCCCTGTGTTGGGGTTTAGTGCTCTTTGCTGCCCTGTGGCCTCACTGCACTCCTTGCCTTCTGAATTTACAGCAATTAATCACACAATTTTTCTGCCAATTAAACTTCTCCATTATGAAAAATAATATTTTAATGAAAATGAATTAGCTGCTGTCACAAAGATGAATTTTCCCCAGTTCTGTGCCCCAGCCCCAGGTCCAGTGCAGTGTGATCCACTGGGATGAGCCCTGGTCCTACTTCTTTCGCCCTCTCTCTGGCTGCCCTTGGAGCACATCCTGCCCTTTATCAGGGGCACGTTTCCATGGGTCTGGCTGTGTTCCTGGGAATGCTCAGCTCCCAGCATACACTCCCAGGCCTCTGCTGAGCAGGATGATCTGTGGCTGCTGGCAGGGACCAGCCCTGTGGCTGGGGATAAGGATGGAGAAGGGATGGGGATGGGATGAAGCAGCAGAGCCCTGGAGCAGCCCCCACAGAAACCTCTGAGGCTGCACTTGGTGAAGGGCTGCAGAGCTGACCTTGCTCTCCCAGGGCTTGCAACCATCAGGAGCTGCTAAAAGCACAGCGTGTTCCAGGGGCAGCGAGGTGCCCAGGTGGGAGGAGGACACGGCAGCCAGGACATCACAGCCAGGACCTCCCAGCCCCCTCAGTGATCACTGCTTTTCCTTGTCTCCCCCAAATGCAGTGGATGCAGCAGCACCATCCCACACCGAGCATCCCCGCAGGACACGCCCAGCTCGGTCCCTGCCGGCCCCGGGGGTCCCGCAGCCCCTCACCGTCCGCCGGGGGTGGGAGGGAGCCGCGAAAGCGCTGGAGGAAGCGCAATCAGGCTGCTATTTACGGCCGATTATCTCAGCCCCGCTACAGCTTCCTGATAATTCCCTGAATTAGCCGCGACGCTTTGTTCTGGAGTGGTTTTGTCAGAGATCTTGGACCCCGGGGAAGGGGGGTGGGACGGGCCCAGGTGGGGGGAGCGACGGGCACCGCTGCTGCGTGTTTACAAGTTCCCAAGCAGGAACTACAAGGCTAATTAATTTCTCATTAAGGAAGAAGTTGAAGGATAAAGAAGCATAAACCCCGAGCTTTGGGAGATGCTTGCAGAGCCCAAAGACACGCACACACGTCTCTGTTTTCATCCGTGAGAATGAGGCCCCTCTCATACCACAAACACCTCGTTTTCTGCTTCTCCCTTATCACCAGCACTCACCTTCCCAGAGACAGCCGGGATCACTGCAGCCCCAAAGGTCAGGGAAGCCCGGGGGATTTCTGGAAAAGGCTCAGTCGGAGTTTCAGTGTTACATGGTGACAGCAGCTGGGATCCCATCCTGGAATTCCCAGGGTGGCTTCAAGGCCTGGCTGGACAGAGCTTGGAGCAAGCTGGTCTAGTGGAAGGTGTCCCTGCCCATGGCTGGGGGTGGGACTGGACGGCCTTGAAAAGTCCCTTCCGACCCAAACCATCCAATGTTTCCACGATCCACGTCTTGGGCACTGCTAGAGCTGCATCCATCCCCGGGCTGTGCCAGAGCAAGGCACCACCCAGTCCCTGCTGCAAGGTGTGAAACAGAGGGCACCATGAGAAAATCAGCAGGTATTGCTCTTCCCGGGCACTGCCGTCCCTGTCCCTGCTATAAAGTCAGGAGAGGGAAGAGCTCCATGAGCCTCTCACAGCATTCACGAGAGGTTCCTGCTCGGGTTTGCACCTGAGCCCTCCTGTTCGTGTCCCCTGGGAGCTGTGCTGACCCCAGGGTGGTTTGCTTTGCTCAGCAGGAGGGTATTCCAAGGGTAAACAGGATGGGAAGCACTCAAGTAGAAGCAGGTACATCCCTGATACTGGACAGGGATGATTTGGGAGCTAAAACAGTACCCAGGGGTCTTGCAGCCTGGATCTCATTTTAGCTGAGATCATTTCATGTCCTTGAAGGAAGGTCTGCACCCAGGGTGAGCTCCAGGACACAGGCAGAGCTCAGTGCCCTCCCCAGCCACAGGACATGGGCTGCTCAGCACCAGCTGCACCACGAGCAGCCTCCAAGGCCGCTGTGAGGGATGGGCCACCCAGCAGGCACTGACCCCCCAGCCCAGCCAGCCCAGTCCAGACAATCTAGCTTGTCCAGGGAAAAAGAAACTCGTCTCCAAAGTTTTATTTGGCCCTTGTGTTGCTCCATGAACACCCAGGGCCGTGCAGCTCCTGTGCTGTGGCTGCAGGCTCAGGGCTGACACAGGCAGTTTCTCCAGGAACCTTCCTCTGGATGGGATTTGCCTCAGGCCATAGATTTTAAGTACAGTGAAAATTGGCCTATTTGGTGCATTCACAGACGGTGTATTTTGTAAGATACCTTGTCTCAAACACATTAACCAAACAAACATTGCTTTTTATCATCAAGTAACGAGAGGGAAATGGATGTGTGTTTCTTACCTGCACTGCTTGGGACACGCTGGGGAAAGCAGATGATTCCTCAGGGTGGTGAGGAGCTGGCAGTGCTCGGGGTGCCCTGGAACGGTGGCCAGGGGGAAGGTTCTCGTCCTGGGGCTCTCATCCCTGATCTTCTCATCCTGACACCTGGAGAGGAGCATCATCCATCAGCAGGGCTGGGGGGCTGCAGGGCCAGGTGGGTGCCGAGCAGAAGGGAGGACTCGGGGGCCTTCTGCTTCCCACCAGCCCCCAGAGCTCAGGAGTGCATATGCAAAACTCATGAAACTATTTCTCCTCTCTCGTTTACAGGAGGTGTGTGTGTGTTTTTTTTTTTCCCAGCTTGGAATTCAGTTAGCTGCAGTTTTCCTGCAGAAAGTGCCTGAGTTGGCCGGCGTTGGGAGGGCTCCAGCCCTTCCCCGCTCCCCCAAGGTGCTGGGGGAAATCACACAGTTCATTTTTTCTGGCTGCAGAATGCCTTTTCCTTCGCATTCTTCATCTCTCAGGTACTTAATCACCGTGTTTCCTATTCACATGTCTGGTCATTTCACTTGTGTCAGGGCTCCTTAACTAGGAAATATCAAGATGTTTTCACCCTAGAAAGCTGAGAAGCATATAATTAGCCACCCAGGTAATAAATTACCTGTGCTGGCGACAGCCCACTGGGGGAACCTTTATTCTCCATCTCATCCTATTATGCTGAGCCAATTTAGCACATCTGTAGTTGTTTTAAAATAGTAATTTAGATGGACTCAGAGCAAAAGGAAGCTTATTAACAACTTAGCTGCCAAGAGGAAGATGGAAGGGACAGCATCTGCCATGGAGGGAGAGGTTTGTTCCTGGCAGGAGGACAATGCTTCAGGAGGAGGCAAATCCTGCCAGTGCCTCCAGCCCCTTTGCTTGGAGTGCAGCTCCATGATCCCCCTCCAGCCCTCCCTGGAGCCCCCAGACAACAGAGACTCCAGGGCTGGGGGACCATGCAGGCATTTGGCTGTGCACGTGGGAAAGGACCAGGGGATTCTGGCTCCTTCAGCCACCCCATTGTGAGCCTGGGGAGCTCCCTGAGCCCACTGCACTGGCAGAGCTGTCCCCCACGGCTCTCAGTGCATGGTCCCAGCTGCAGGGCCTCGGGGCTCTGCTCCTTTGGAAAAACCAGCCAAGCCTGGCTCCTCAGGTGAGAACTGGGGTGGGCAGCTGAGACCTCAGGCCAGCAGCCAACTGCAAAACACCGCGAGCAGTGGGGCTGGGAAGGAGAGAACAGCTCCAGCCTGGAGGGAGGAGAGAGGATGGATATCATGTGTATGCAGAAGCAGCCAGTTGCAGGCTGTGCAGAGCTGCAGTCCCAGCACAGCCCTCTCGGGCTCCTGGGAACTGGAGTGGCTGGAGCAGCCTGTGCTCGGACGGGCACTTTGTCAGCCAACACCCCTGAGCCCCCCCAGCACCCCTGGCCCAGCCCCCCAGTCACAGGCAGAGCTGGGGCTGCTCAGCAGGGGCTCAGGTTCCCCGTGCCGGCGCTGATGCCAAGAGCAAAGCAGGAGCTTGTGCCTTGGCACCGTCTCCTGAGTAGATGGAACTGTTCATTCCACCCCTGCTCATTTCAGCCTTTCCTCCTCATTCTCCTCACCATCCATCATCCGAGCCCTGTGCTGGACACCCCCTGTCTCTGCTGCAATGGCCAGGGCTCCCAGGGGAGCTGTGCAGGGACTCTCCACCTCAGCAAGGAGTGAACATCCTGCTGTGGAGCCTCCCCGTCCCTCCTTCAGCTTGGATTTCATTCCCTCCCCTCGCCGCTCTGGGACATTTCACAGCTATGCTTGGATGACAGGGGACACACATCATTTTTAAGCTGAGCCTAAGTGATAGAAGGGCCCTCAGCTCTGCTTGGAATCCCAGACAGATGTTCATCTGGACATCACCACCCTCTCGTGCACCTACACCAGCGAACAACACCAGCTGGAGCCCTTCCCTTCCCTTCCCTTCCCTTCCCTTCCC
>NW_020956554.1:0-18629 GCF_003031625.1 Empidonax traillii
CACCCCCTTTGTCTGCACATCCAGCAGCGTGGTGGGAGTGGATGTGGGGAGGTGAAATTAGTGTTGGTCTCACATGTAGCTGTATTCTGGGAGCTGGGGAGACTCCTGCATTTCCCAGCCTGCCTGTCCACAGGCACAGCTGGAAGAATTCCAGCTCAGAATGTTCTGTGAGATTCTGCGAGGCAGTGAGCAGCAGCTTGAAGGTTAACAAGCAATCTCTGGGAAACTGTGGCCTCTGTTAAAGCTGGAATTTCTCCCCGTGTGGAGCAGTTGAATTTAATGCTTCTCTGAGGGCAGAAATCAGTGAGGCAATTGAAATCCACGTTGCTGGATTTCTCCAGCTGCTCAGGGCTTCTGCAAAGGGGCCTACAGAGACCTGCAGGCTTCAGCTGTGTGTTGGAACACGGATGCTGTTGGGAGAGCACGTGGTGGCCACAGCTCGGGTGGGTGGGAGCTGTTCCCAGAGGCACTGGCTGTCATTCCTTGTGGATTGTGTTTTGCAAGGAGCCCACGTGGGGTGGTTGTGCGAGTCTTCTTCTGCTGTAGGCTCGTGGTGGCCCCTCCTGGTAGCCCTGTGGACCTTCTGAGCCCTCCTTTCTTAGGGCAGACTCCTGGGAAAGGTCTTTGCCTTCCCTAAGGCAGAGACCTGGTGAGCAATGAATGGAGCATTTGGAGTGTGTTTGCTGCCTTGGGAGGGACCTGCGTTGCAATCCCCAGATTTTTATGTGAGGTTTCTTTTCCTCTGCCTCTCCACACCGCTGTTACCACGGGAGGTGTGTCTGGTAGAGGCCAACTAGAAAAGGGTTAAGCTTTGTAACCTCCTCTGAGCTGACTGAGGGGCTCAAAACACCAGGACAGAGCTGGGTTCAGCTCTCCAGGGGAGTTCCTGGGGTGTTTCCTGACTATCCCAACACAGGTATGAAGGTCCCACGGCAGTGGTGGGGATGGGGAGATGGAGGTGAGAGCTCAGGTTTTCTTTATTGGAGCCATTCCCTCGTTCTGGACTGGCCTCAACAGGCTTGTGGTCACAGGGCTGACCCAAAAGCACTGCTGTGTCTGAACAGAAGGCCACAAATCCCTCCCCAGGTTGGCTGCTGGAATTGGTGATAGTTTTGTCCTGAACAGCTGATGCACTCAAAATCTTATAGGTGGCCAGAACTGTTGGGCTGTGGAATGTGACAGATGCAGTTCAGTGTATGTTCATCTGCCTGTCCCTTGGGGAAGCATGTGGAGCCCTGTCCCCTGTGTTACCCTTGTGTTCATAGAATCATGGAGTGGTTTGGGTTGGAAGGGACCATAAAGCTCATCCAGTCCCACCCCCTGCCATGGGCAGGGACACCTTCCACCAGCCCAGGTTACTCCAAGCCCCGTCCAACCTGGCCTTGGACACTTCCAGGGATCCTGGAGCAGCAACAGCTTCTCTGGGCAACCTGTGCCAGGGCCTGTCCACCCTCACAGACAGGAATTCCTTCCCAATATCCCATCTAACCCTGCCCTCTCGCAGTGGGAAGCCATTCCCTGTGTCCTGTCCCTCCATCCCTTGTCCCCAGTCCCTCTCCAGCTCTCCTGGAGCCCCTTTAGGCCCTGGCAGGGGCTCTCAGGTCTCCCTGGATCCTTCTCTTCTCCAGGTGAACCCCCCCAGCTCTCCCAGCCTGGCTCCAGAGCAGAGAGGCTCCAGCCCTTGGAGCATCTCCGTGGCCTCCTCTGAATTCTCTCAAGCAGCTCCATGTCCTTCTGATGTTGGACCCCAGACCTGGAGGCAGCTCTGCAGGTGGGGTGTCACCTGAGCAGGGAAGAGGGGCAGAATTCCCCCCCCCTCCCCGTTGCCCACACTGTTATTAGACAGAAAAAAATACCATTATCAAATCACTAAAACTGCTGGACTGAACTCCCAAATGAGTCTGGGGTTATAACTTGGTAACTAAAAACCTGAAAATACCAAGGTAATTTATTTCTTGTGTTGACTCAGTGCTGCGTAGGGAGTGTAAATCGGGCACAAATGTTCCTGAAGGCAGGACCTGAGTGCAGGGTTAGGGAGGGACGTTTCTTTGCTGGTTGGAAAAGGTCCTGGTTGAAGTGTTTACCTTGTACAAAATAGGCCATTAAGGAGTTTGGAAAACACAGACCTTGAAGCCTTATCTTGAACTGTGTCGGATTGGGAAACGTGGGAGCTGGGCCGTGGGACACTGGGCAGGACTGGGACAGGAGAGGGGGCAAAGCTGGAAGCAAAGGTGTCTCAGTAAGAGTTTGGGAAGTAAAATGGGCAGTGGTTGAGGTTTTCTAAAAGCTCTAGTGTAAGGGTATCCGATTTGGGGCTCTCACAGGGGTTCTGGACTTTCCCTGAGGTCTCGCTGCACGCACAGAGGAGCAGAAGGGCTGTGAGGAGCAGATCAGACAGAGCTGAGAGGAGAGCCCATGTTAAAGGGTAACTCTTGCTGCCCTGCTCGTGAGCAGCAGTCTGGGCTGGGTTTGGACTCAGCACAGAAGGTCAACTGGTTATCAAGGGGCAAGACACTCGCAGTCAGTGCTGCTGAGCTGTGGGTTCTGCTCGCAGCTCTGCCCCTCAGGAAGGATGTGGACAAGAGGACAGCAAGGATAACCCGGAGCAAACGTGATTTGGGAAGGTAATGGAAGGAAATAAGTTTGCTTATGCAGGACTGAAGGAGCCCGAGGCTTAAAATATGTGAGGTTTCCGTGGAGAGGGAGCAGAAAAACAGGCAAAACCCTCAAAACTTGTGGGTTTGAGCAATGTATTGCACACCTGGTGCTGCCAAGGCCTTTGCTTCTGTATGCCAAGGTCTGCCATGGGGAAGGGAGGATCCAGTGGATCAGCTCAGCATGGGGAAGGGAGGATCCCATGGGTCAGCCGTGGCTCTGGCTCTGCTGAGCTTCTCTTTGCAGGGAGCAGCTGTTGGGGCAAGAGTTTGGGCAGCATTGGGGTGTTTGTAAACTCAGTTGGCAGCCGTGACCGAGGCATCAGCCCAGCTTTGGGCTGATGTTGTCATTGCCTGCCACAGATCACCCTCTGTGTCACCCACACGGTGACAGTGCTTCTGATCTTCCCCTGCTGAGCAAGCCAAGCATTATTTATTTACCCCTCTATTGGTGGCTATAAGGAAGGGATTTGTCATTTAACGCTTAGCTATTCACCAGAAGTACCAGGAAGGCTGAGATAAGCCTCTCTAGGTTGTCTTCAGATTTCACCTCTTTATTTGGGGGCGGTTTCACGGGAAGGGGAAGCAGGAGCACCTGGAGCAGGGCTGGCCGGGGTGCAGGGGCTCTGGAGCCGTGCTTTTATTTTGGAATTCCCACAAGCTGCGGTCACACGGCAGGGAAGTGTGGCTGAGCTCCCGCTCCTTATCGGGGAGCTCGGGAACAAAAGGCGCTCTGTTGGGACCGGCACTCGCTCCCTGACTCTCCTGGACTTTGCTTCCCTCCTGCCTCCCAGGAGCAGGCGGCAGCTCCCAGCTGGGAGCGCTCCCGGAGCTGGGGTGGACTGGGGCGAGGAGGAGATGTGTCCACAGGTGGGTTTTGGGGGCTAACACGAAATGGGGGGGGGGAGGGGGTAATTGGGTTTCTGGAGGGGGACAGGTCTGTGGGGATGTGGTCAGCCCTGGAGGTGCCAGGAAGGGGCAGGTTGGAATCCACATGACTCTTTACACAGGCAGGAATGGTTTAAATAAAAGATTTAGATGGGATGTTAGGAAGAAATTCTGGACTGGGAGTGTGGGGAGGCCCTGGCACAGGTTGCCCAGGGAAGCTGTGGCTGCCCCTGGATCCCTGGAAGTGTCCAAGGCCAGGTTGGACGGGGCTTGGAGCAACCTGGGCTGGTGGAAGGTGTCCCTGCCCATGGGAGGAAATGGAACAAGATGATCTTTGAGGTCCCTTCCCACCCAAACCACTCCATGATTCTGTGATTCCATGATGTAACTTCACAGTCCTCTCTCTCTGCCTGGGTCCTCTCAGGGAGCTGGACCAGGAGGGACAGTGCCTGCAGGCTTTGGGGGTGCTGAGGACAGTGTACAAGATGTGGTGTTCTGTGAGTTGTTTTTTGATTTGGGGTTTTCTGAGGTGGGTGAGTGTTCCCCGTTTGCCCCAGCAGGTGCAGGGCGGTTCTCTCGCCCAGCCCTGAGGGGAATAACTGAGAGTAACACCCTCAAACCCCAACTTCAGGGACTGTGTTGTGAAGATTCCCTTTGCCCAAGGCTGAGCTCAGGCTCCCTGGCTTCCATGAAAAGCTGACTTTGCCTGAATATGTGGGACGAGGCGAGTGCTGTGGCCCAGAGCTCAGTGCTGTGCTGCCCCCCATGTGGGGTAACATGGTGGCACAGTGGCTTTTTGGGGGCTGAGCTGCCATGGGATGTTCCAGGGCTTTGGGGGAGGCTGCATTAATGTAGGCTCACGTGGAACTATAAACACAGCTATCTCCCTGTCCCTGGCTCTCTGGCAGGACAGTGTTCCAAGCCTGGCACTGGCACTGCTGTCTTGGCCACAGGGTGTCCTTGGAGGGTGATTTTTGTAAGCTGGCTCCTCTCCCCCCACTTCCTGTATGCAATCAGGGCTGGAGTTCTTCAGAAACAGGCTCACACTGCTGGGAAAACAGAGCTGTTTATCCTTTTCCTCGTCACTCACCTCCCCTCCCAACCCTCCGAGTGTTTGTGGCCAAGGACAGCAGAGCTTTGGGATGCCGGGACAGATCCAGGGACCAGCCCCATGGAAAATGCCTGCAAGGAACCTCCCTGGGAGCCAGACTTTGCTCTCCTCTCCAAGGCAACACCTTACCAAAGCTTGGGCTGGAGCTTCTGTCCATCACAGATCAAAGCTGAGCCTGGTCCCGCCTGGACCTTGCAGGTGACTCCCAAAGAGTCTCATTTTCTCTCCTCGTACTCCAGCAGCCTTTTTTAAATCCATGTGGGGTTTATAGCACTTTACAACATCTGATCAAGTAGTCTTTACTGCCCTGTGTAATCCCATGCCTGCAGTAGAGGAGCTGCTGCTGGAGAAGGCTCCGTAAGCACTTCATCACCTCACCCGTTTCACCCGGGCACGTTACGTCATCCCAATGCTGACTTCATCCAGTTATTTCCTTGTAGAAGCAGAAATGCTCACCTGGCCATTCCAGATCCCTGGAGTTTTGCTTTGATACTTCCAGGTGGCCCATGTCCTGCTCAGCCAGGGGGAAAATATTTCCCTGGGGAAAATACCTGGTGGAGGAGCTGGATTAGGAGTGGGGAACCTCAGTCAAACCTTATCTTGTTCTAGTTCGTGGGCTCTATGTGTGCAGCAGTCCCAGTTTTAAGGTCTGAGGTTTGCCTGAAGCGTCTGAGGGTATGTTTTGTTTGATGAAAACTTAAAATGCACTGATATTGGTGACACCAACCCCATTCTGAATGTGTTGGAGACCCCTGGCAGGTTCCCCGGGGTGCTTGTAGCCCAGCCTTGCTACCCCAAACCCATGGATGTCTTTAGGTGTTTCTTTTAAGCTGGCAAAAGTGTTTCCTTTCTGCCTGCTCCCAGAAAGGTAGATTTGACTGAAGGAGAGCCAGGTTTTTAAAGGGTCAGTGCACAACCAGCTGCTTGTGAGGCTGTAAATAAGAACTTTCTGCACCCACACCTTTGCCCAGGGACAGAGCCTTGGCTTTGCTCTGCTCTGTCAGGCATTTGGCAATACCTAAACCCCCTTGGTTTGTCTGTCCCCTCCTGGCATCTCTTCTTGAGGTTTAGTTACTTATTTAGTGATGAAACGTAAAGCAAAGTTCTCCACGCTCGTGCTCAGGAGAAGGCCTTGGTTTAAAGTTTCAGCTACTGCTTAACCATCTGATCACACAAGGTTTAATTTTAATAGGCCTCTTGCATTTGAAGTCTCATCTAGACTGGTATCACAAGGGAAAAAAATAATTTTTAAATAATACATTTCTGCACATCTCTGGTGGGGCGAAGGATGGTTGGTGCGATGTCCTGGTGGCTCCTCCTACCCCTAAAGGGTTCCTGCCTCATCCAACCTGTCCATGTTGGTATTTCCCGTGATTAAGATGTTCTGGAACAATGTGATAGATAAATCATAGAATCATGGAATGGTTTGGGTTAGAAGGGATCTTAAAGATCATCCCATTCCAACCTCTAACTGGGGTCACAGTTCAGCTCCTGGTTATGCCTCATGTTGAGAGAGTCAGCAGTAACCACAGCAGGACAGGTTTTAACCGAATTACTTGTGAATTGCAGTGGTTTAGGGCTTTTGGCTTCTTTCAGTAGTTGTCTTTACTTTGTGCTCATCATAATACTTCAATGTATACTTAAATTCAAACTACTCCAGTGAGAAGGGGGGAATTGTATTAAAAAAAAAAAAAAACACACACAAAACACACAAAAAAAACCACAAAAAACCCCCAAACAATCACAGCAGCATTTATTTTGGAGTCTGCAAGCAAACTGATTTCCAGTTTGGCCTTAAAGGAGGAGAAATGTGCAGGTGGAGGTGGCTGCTGTCCCCTCTGGGGTCTGTGAGCCATCCAGGCAGGCCCAGCCTCTGCTTCCCTCCTCGAGCACGAATGGTGTTTCTGGGAAGCACAGCATAAATCCAGTAAAGCACTTAAGCAAGTCCCAGCTTTAGGTATATAAGTGTTTTTTTGGTGGATTTATGCTTTTTTTAAGTGGGAGGGGATTTTAGAGGCTTCAGTTTTCCTCTCAAAGGCTGCTGAAAGTTTCCTTCTCCCCCCGTCCTCTCCTCAGGCTGACTTTAGACTCCGGTTCTGTGCAGGTTTATGTCATGTTTAACCTCAGAGTGGTGTCCTGATGAGGTGCTGGTGTCCATAAGTCAGGTGGAAACTGAGCCAAACTTCCAAGGGGAACTCCTGGCTGTCTCCATCCACCACTCCCCGAGTGGGCTGAGGAGAGTGCTCGGGGAGGAAAGCAGAGATGGGCTGGGTCATTTTGCTGCTCCCATGTGTCCACGTGGAATAGGAACTGCTGTTGAGCAGCTCCATCTCCATCCCTTTCAAGTTTTCTATCCCTTTTTGGCCCTGTGAGTGTCCAAGACCAGGTTGGATGGGGCTTGGAGCAACCTGGGCTAGTGAGAGGTGTCCCTGCCCATGGCAGGGCTTGTGACAAGATGAGCCTTGAGGACCCTTCCAACCCAAACCACTCTGTGAATACAGGACTTTGAGACATGTTATCCTCTCAAAATTCCTTGGGAAAAGCCCTGAAAGCTGCTCTGTGGGCTCTCTGGCAAAGGAAGAGAGGTTTGCTTCAGTTGTGCCTGTGTTCAAACTGCTGCTGCTCTGCCCTGCTGGGGGCATCTCATCACGGAGGGATCCCCTCAGGTGAACTTCACGTGGAGCAAAAGGCTTTTCATGAGCAGCTCTTTGTTTGGAGGCCAGCCAGGAGGGTTCCCATCCCTCTGCCCAACACCTCCAGTGAAAGGGGATTATCTGGAGCTCAGCACCAGCGCTGACAGATCCCATATTATTATTATTATTATTATCCACTGACAGAACCAAAAATATTTTGGTTTGTTCTGAGGCGTGCTGGGGAAATCCCCAAATGTTGCAAGAGGAGCTGGCACTGTGGTGACTTTCAGAGGGGTTTTCTCCTGGTGCTCCCGTGGTTCTCCTCCAAACAGTGGGATGGTTCTGGGCTCAGAGCAGATTGTCCCTGCCCATGTGTATGAACAGGCAGAACTGAAGGTGAATACCTGCCTGAGGGGCAGAACTGGGAGGAAAACCCAGTTCTCCATTCTCATACCATGGTCTCTGAAGAGCCAAATCCTGCTGCTTTCCTAGAGCCTGCTCAGGTGATGGATTTGAGATGCTATTCCAGCTGAAATGTGGAGATTTGAGTCCCTGCAAATGAGACTGTAATGAAGATTTATAAACCAGCTTATTTGCTGTTGAGGGATGGAAGGTGTTACCAGACAGGGCAGAAAAAAAGTACTTTAAGGGCTAACTGGCAGTTTTGAATGGTGGGTTTTGCAGGGAATTCAGATTAAAAAGGTGTCCTCTTGGAATGGAGTGGGAGGAAGCAGCGGGGATCAGAACTGCTGAATCAGCAGTGGGTAATCCATTCCTGCCCTCGCCAAATCCATACTGGCTCACAACAAAAGCCTCCCTCCAACTCTTATTCAGTCTGTATTTCTGTGATCTGCTTTCCAAGCACTGCAAAGGCTCGGGTGCACCCCGGGGTGCTGAGGGAACAGCACCTGGATGCGGGGTGGATTCAGGGGGTTGGATTTCTGTGCCTGGAGATGTAACACAGCCAAAGTTTCGCTGCCTCCCACGTGTTTCGTCCTGCTCTGCCGTGAGTCCCCGTAGCTGTAGGATCTGATTTTTTTTTGCCCCTTGTGCTCTCTCTGCCAGGCAAATGAGGTGACTGACAGTGCTTACATGGGCTCGGAGAGCACGTACAGCGAGTGCGAGACCTTCACGGATGAAGACACCAGCACGCTGGTCCACCACGAGATGCACGACGAGGTGGAGACGGACAGCGCCATCGACTCCACCGTGCACTCGGAATTCACGGATCCCATCGAGGAGCCGGAGCACGGGTGAGTGGGAACAGCAGGGAGCAGAACCCACCAACCACACGGGGCAGGAAACTGGGAGCAGACGAGGAGCGAGGGAGACGCAGCCTGAGGATGTAAAATCAAGTGGGCCGAGTCTGTCTTGCTGAAACTTGGTTTGTTTCTTTGTGTTTGGAGCTTTTTTATGCGAGACCAAAATAGCTCCTCTTGAAAACTAATGGTGATAATTAGGCTGTGCCATGTGTAGGCTGTTTTGGAGCTCGGCCTGGCAATCTCTTTGAGTTAATCGTTGCTTGCCTTGGGAGATCTTCTGTACCCTCATTAGCATCTTTAACCTCCAAAATAACTTCTCAGGTGATCCAAACACCTGAAAGACTTAAGAGTTTTTAATCTATCACTTAAACCAGAAACACAACATGTAATTTTCAAGTCAGGAGGGGAACTCATCCTATTTTTGTTTTCCCTAAAAACATGAGTGTGCCCTTTGATGTGCAACCGCCTCCTGTAATAACTGGTTTGAAACTTGTGCCTGAAGCACAGAAACGTGAGCTGAGATCTCCTTCCCTGGGTCTGAACCGCTGCTGGCAAAACTGCTCCTGGGCCCACCTCATTTTTGGAGGAAAAGTGGAGTTTGGGGTGAAACTGGGATGCTGGCAGGAGGAAGGGAGGGAATAACTCCTTTAGAATCATGGGAACATGGAATGGGCTGGGTTGGAGGGGACCTTAAAGCTCATCTGTTTCCACCCCCTGCCATGGGCAGGGACACCTTCCACCAGCCCAGGTTGCTCCAAGCCCCGTCCAGCCTGGCCTTGGACACTTCCAGGGATCCAGGGGCAGCCACAGCTTCTCTGGGCAACCTGTGCCAGGACCAGTCTGGCTGGTGGCCCGAGAGCACCGAAACCTCTGGAATCATCTTTGCTTAAGGTCTGATAAAGCCCAGAATTAGCTTTGGCCAAAAACATGTTGCCCAGGCTGGGTGCTCTGGGGAGTCCTTACAGTCCCCATTGTTTTTTTGGAAACACCAGGCTTCCCTCCCACCCCAGAATCCATCTGGGAGCGTCAGAGACGCAGCGAGCGCTGCCGCTGCGGCCTCGGCGCCGGGGCCGAAAGGGTGCCGTGGATTAGAGCAGAAATGAGATTATCTGGCCTGGCTCTTCTCACCCCAGCGCCTGCAGCTCAGTGCCAGTTAATTTGGGACATAATCGGCCGCTGAGCTCCCGGGCTGCGAGCGGAGGGAGCCGGCGGGGTGATGGCGGCCTGTGTGCACCCCCGGCCCCTGGCGAGGATGGCCTGCCTCGGATTCACCTGCATGTAGGTACAACAGGCTCTGCTTGGGAATTCTTACTGGAAGGTTACCTTGTCCTTTGGGGCTTCCCGAAGTCTGGGGTCCCAGCACAGGAAGGGTGTGGATAGACCTGCTGGAAAGAGTCCACAGGAGGTCACGGAGATGCTCCCAGGGCTGGAGCCCCTCTGCTCTGGAGCCAGGCTGGGAGAGCTGGGGGGGTTCACCTGGAGAAGAGGAGGCTCCAGGGAGACCTGAGAGCCCCTTGCAGGGCCTAAAGGGGCTCCAGGAGAGCTGGAGAGGGACTGGGGACAAGGGATGGAGGGACAGGACACAGGGAATGGCTTCCCACTGCCAGAGGGCAGGGTTAGATGGGATATTGGGAAGAAATTCCTATCTGTGAGGGTGGGGAGGCCCTGGCACAGGTTGGGCAGAGAAGCTGTGGCTGCCCCTGGATCCCTGGAAGTGTCCAAGGCCAGGTTGGACGGGGCTTGGAGCAACCTGGGCAGGTGGAAGGTGTCCCTGCCCATGGCAGGGGGTGGAATGGGATGGTCTTTAAGGTCCTTCCAATCCAAAATATTCTGGGATTCTGTGATTCAGTGCTGTTTCCAGTCTGGGTTTGGGAACATCAGATGTCCTTTGGGTGCTCTGTCCAAGCACAGTGATCCCTGTTTCTGGGTGTGTTAAATGTGTGCAAATCCCAGATAGCCAGAAATATAAGGAAAAGCTCAGTTTGACTTAAGGATTTGAATGGTTTGAGATGGAAACTTCTGGAAGTCTATTCCCAAGGTGCTGAGGGTTGGTTTTAGTACCATCAAACCCCACTCAGGAGGACACCTTGAGTGTGCAGAGCTCTCCCAGGGGCTGCTCTCGACCAGCGAGCATCACTTCTCAGGAGCTCTTGAAGCTCAACACACCTTGGATGGTTTGAGCTTAAGTGGTTATTTAGGCTTTGTGTAGTAAAGATTAGTTGGACTGTGGATCTGGAAGCTGCTGGAGCCCCCAGAGGTGAATAGGAAATACTATTTACTGCTCAAAGCATCCCGGGCTGAGGGTTTCCAGGTGCCTGATCAGATCTGCTTCTGTACGGTGCTTGTCAAACTGCAGCCCCAGATTCAGAGATCTGGGCTTGGGTTCTGCCTCTGAGTTAGCAATTCCACCCCCTGCCTTCTATTCCTGGAGAGATTTCCGCTGGTTTTGGTGGTGGTCTGACTCACCATGGGGATGGATGGATGGATGGATTCTGCTGGATCTCACTGTGGAATAAAAAGGACACGAGGAAGATATGCAGATACCCATGAGCTGGACTGGATTTATTTGTGGTTAAATAGAGATCTGGAGGGTTGACATGTTTTTATTAGCGGGATGAGGGCAAATCCTTCAGATGGTGCAGGTTTTTGTCATAAATGGCTTATCTGTAATCTTTTCTTCTTTCTGATTTAGCCCAGCAGTCTGGTCACAACCCCATTTCCCTCTCTGAGCAAGTGGATGGAGATGGGGGCGTAGCCTGAAATGCTGACTTTTATAATAATGCAATACTTTATTTTTAGCATTGAATTTTGGAGAGGGGTGCAGTGCTAGTCCCGCCCCCCAAACACATTCCTGTGGCTCAGAGCCACGTGGACGCTTTCACAGCCTGGTCCTTACAAACACCCCCTGCCTTTTCCCCAGCTTCATTTCCAAACCTCCCCAGTCCTGGGCAGGAAAGTCCTTTGGGGATATGCACATCCTGCTGTGGTGGCTTCATTTGGTGGCTGCCCCTGGCACAGGTTGCCCAGAGAAGCTGTGGCTGCCCCTGGATCCCTGGAAGTGTCCAAGGCCAGGTTGGACGGGGCTTGGAGCAACCTGGGCTGGTGGAAGGTGTCCCTGCCCATGGCAGGGGGTTGGATGGGATGAACCATTCCCTGATTCTGTGGCTCCATGCTCTGCATGTGCAGAGGTGCTTTCAGGGATGATGACAGTGCTGAGCTGTGTCCCCTGAGAAGTAAGGGACATCCCAGGGCCGGTGCTGGGTGTGTTTAGGATTTACACCGAAGCTTAACATGCTACAACCTTCTAGATCTGGAGCTAAAAACACATGGAAGAGCAGGGAAAGGGCTCCCTTGTCTTGGAGGGTCTGTCCCTGCTGGGTTTGGCAGCTGCCCAAACCCCCCCTGACACCAATCCCGCTGGGGTTGCAGGGTTAAACCCCGGGGCTAGGCCCTTGATAGGATTAGGCAGCAACAAGCAGGGGTGAGCCTGGCACACAGGAACTCAGAACATATTTTGGATGTATTTAGGACATGCCCAGCTTTTTCTCTGCCATGCTTTTGGTTGGGCAAAGGCTTGTGATCGACCCCGCAAGTCTTGAGTGCCCCCGAATCCCAAGCTGCAGCTGCCAGGGGAGTCTGCATGGAAAAAAAACTTGGTTTATTGGGGGGAAAAAAATCGCTGCAAACTTCCTGATGGTGCCTGGGCTGCCCCTGCAGTGCTCAAGGCACGGGGTGAAGGTCTCCTGTTTCTCTGCTGGAATGGGGGGCATGGCTTTGGAAAGGGCATGTCCTGGGTGTAATCGGAAAGGGGGCTGTGGCACCCACCCTCTAACGTGTTCCTCTCTGTTCCCACAGATCCCACCCACATGACCTGCCCCTGGGCTCGGACCTCAGCCACTCCATCGTCACAGTCATTAGTGGAGAGGAGCACTTTGAGGATTATGGAGAAGGGAATGAAGCAGATTTGTTCTCGGACAGCTTGTGTAATGGGGAAAGCAGCTTTAGCAGCTCCTCGTTCCTCTCTCCCAGGTAACTCAGCCCTGGCACTCTTTAAACCAGGTTCACTTGCTCAGTGCCTTCCCTCTGCTTTGTGGGAGAGGGGTTTCCTTGGGCTTTGCAGGGGTCCTTGAAAACTTGGGGATACTACAGGATAATCAGCTCAAAAATGAAGGAGGAATTCCCCCCCCCAGTGTTTCCTTCCCCTAATCAGTGCTCATCCTCCCATCCGGTGGCTGAAACCCGGGAGCAGGAGGAAGAGCAGTCTGTATGTCCATGCATCACGTTCCCAATCCTATTAGGGATGTGGCTCCTCACAGAATCTTCCAGGAGAGAAAACCATCGTGCAGCTTCACCCCTGGTGCTGCTGGATGACTTTTACTTTTCTCTCTCTTTTATACCTGTATTTTGATCCCATGCTTGACTGGGTTTGTCTGAGCTGTGGCAGCATTCCTTCTCTAAGAATATGTGGGCCAACAAGCAGGCTGTAGCTTTTTCTCCTTGCTTTAGAGTCTGAAACCAGGAAAAAGTCCCATTTTCCAGCCCATGCAGGGTGGACTGAGGAGGTGGTGTGATGGTACAAGCCCCATCAAGACTTGCTTTCTAAGGAAAGTGAGTAAAAGGTGGAATATCATCCAGTGCTGCAACCCACGAGTCCCTGTGATGACAGGTAACACTGGGAATGTGTTTTTCCATCAGAAGCACAGGGCAGGAGTGATCCCTGCCAGCCACACACTTTGCTGAAGACAAGAACATACTTTTTCCCTTTGGGATGATGCATTTGTGCCTTTCTGCAGCAGTGTAAACTTCTCATAACTCTGGTTTTGCTGTCTGCCTGGTTTTTTTCCCAACTTCCCAAAGCCCTTCGGAGAGTTTGGGCAATTCTGGGTGCAGGGAATTGCTGCCATCAAACCTCCTCTCCCCCTGCCCTGTGCTGCAGGTCAGGGCTCATTTCTTTTTGGTGCTTGAAGGTGTTGATTGCAATAGAGTTGCTGTAAAGAATTCCCAACCCATTCCTTCAGGAAACCAGTGCCCCACGCTGGGATACTCTGCAGAGGGAAGGGCACAGTCTCATCCATGCTTGTCCTTTGCACCATCCAGGAATGCTGAGGGGAGCTGGCTCTACTGGTGCTGTGGCACAGGAAGAATTCTCTGATTAAAAACCAGCCTTGATGTTCATTTTTCCTTGAGGATGGGCTTCCAGCCTCACCCAGAAGGCTCCTGACCAGAAAATATCCAGCTAAAGGACCTTTACAATCAGTTAAACTTCTTCTTTAACATCAGTTCAGAGCTCCTAGTTTGCCTGAACTCCCAGTGTTCCAATTTTGCTCTGTCAGGCACCTCTTCTCTCTCTCTCTTTGGATCTTGTCCAAATCTTATCCCATCTTCCCTGTGCTGGGAGGGGCTTGCTCGGCACGTGGCCCGTGGTGGTTTGTTCTGGAGATTCTCTGCTGGGTCTTGCTGGGGAGATAAACCCTGCAAAACCTCCAGGGTCAGGAATGTGGGTCTGCTCTGCCTTGTGCCTCTCAGCTCTGGCCTCACCTTGGATTATCAGTGCGTGTGTGAAGATCCTTGGCTGATCATTCCCTTTGATTGTGCTGGGCTTCTTGACTTTGGACAAAGGGGAATGGCTTCCCACTGCCAGAGGGCAGGGTTAGATGGGATGTTGGGAAGGAATTCTTTCCTGTGAGTGTGGTGAGGCCCTGGCCCACAGAATCTGTGGCTGCCCCTGGATCCCTGGAAGTGTCCAAGGCCAGGTTGGACGGGGCTTGGAGCAACCTGGGCTGGTGGAAGGTGTCCCTGCCCATGGCAGGGGGTGGGATGAGATGGGCTTTAAGGTGCCTTCCCACCCAAACCACTCCATGCTTCTGAGCAGCCCTGGTGTGTTTAAACACAGTGAAACCTGAAAGAACCACAGGCTGTAATTTGGCTGTGATTTGAATACAAGGAACTGTGTCGCTCGTGAAGGGCCACATCTCCACACACCCTTCCCATGCTACAAGACAAAGAGTCTCTGAACAGGAAAAACATCAGCAGATTTTCCTGCCACAGCTCCAGATTGTCACCAGAGGACTAACACAAACCCCAAGAGCCTTCAGGGAATCCTGTGAGAGATGGAATTTCCCCACTCAGTCCTTGCATGTGTGCGTTTGTGATCCTTCCTCTTGGGTTGCCGCCTCTTCCCTGCCACATCCTTGCAGTAGGAAAAGTCTCCTGGCGATGCCTGGTGGGAAATGAAGGGAAAAGCTCCTCACGTGTGCTGTCAGGGAGCAGCCATGACCTGTGGAAGGCGAAGGGAGGCAGCAGGAAGGCTCTGTCTCGTGGAACCATGGAATATGCTGAGCTGGAAGGGCTCCAGCAGGATCGCTGAGGCCATGGAGTGTTGGCTGTGTGCCACAGGGGGTAGGTGGGGACACCCCAGGGCACAGTGGGGCTGAGCTCTCACCCACTCAGTGGGCACAGAACCAGCACAGCCAGAGGCCAGGGAGATTTTTTACACACCCCAGGAGCTGCCAGGCTGGCCCAGGGGTTCTCCTCCACGCTTCTGTTCTTATTTGTGTTAATACTGGTTAGATTTGGGTTCCCACCTTGCCCAGGGTGCACCAGCCTGGGAGGGAAACTTACCCACCAGCACCCAGAAAAGGGCACATCCCTTCTTCAAGTATCTCTCAGCTGCTGTCACAGTCACCTTCCCTGCACAAAGCCTGAGCACCCGACATGTGTCCTGTTGGGAGTGGATTATCCCAGCTCCAAACCTGCCCTGGAGGGCAGGGGGAGTGGTTTTCAATTGAATTATTTTTTCCAGGAATGGGAAGAGATGAGTGATTTGGCACTGACTGGTGAACAGTTGCCTGCCTAAAGGGGGGCTTGGAAATACTGTACAGACAGCACAGCCTCAAGGCCTGACCCTGGGGGTGACCCTGACACCCCACTGACCCTAAAATGGGGCTGAGCCAGGGGGACCCCTGGGATGTCCCACACCCTCAGCATCCCCCAGGCCAGGGCTTGCTGGTGTGGATCTGTGTGCTGGGATTGCCTTCCCCTCTGGGATGCCTGTTGGTTCTAAGCTTGCTTGTGTTTGCTCACACCTTTACCTGTCTCTCTTATTGAACTCTTTGATTTTTCACCAGTAACCTTTCTTTGATTCAAGTCCGTGGCTTCCAGAAGCGCATTTTTTCCTGCAGAAAGGATCTGGGGAGTCAATTTGGCCCCAAATTAACACAAACATTAACAGAATCCCCCTGTCCTGCCCAAGGCATGTCAGGTGGGGAGGTGACTTGCAGCTTCTCAAGATGTTCCAAGTCCCCCCTGTCCTCTTCCCAAATGCCATTCCCTACAGGAAGGCAGCACTGCTGCTTGGCTTCCCTGAGCTTTACTTTGTAGGAGAGAAGGGTAGAACTGCAACTGCCCATTTAATCTTAGCTTAAAAGCACTTTGCAGTGAAAATCTGAGAACTGTGCATTGCTAACAGTGGGTCCACAGCAGCACAGCTGCTCTGGCTTTAAAGCATCCCACTGGAAAATGGGCCACTGCCCTGGGGAGCCTGGTCCAGTGCCCGACCACCCTCTGGGGGAAGAACCTGATATCCAACCTAAACCCCCCCTTAGATTCACCTCTGGCTCACAGCACCCAGTCCTGCACTTAATTATTAGGCAAACCAGGACCATTGCTGGAGCCTCCTGAGACAGATTGCCCGGAAAATTGTGTTGAAAAGTGAACTTTGCGGCGGTGTAGGTTTGTAGGAAGCACTGACCTCACCTGCCCTGGGCTCTTGGGGATCCCCCACAGGAGCTGACTGGCACAGGGGTTTGAAAACACAGGCCAAGCTCAGCTGCTGGGAGTGATGGAAGTGTTGCTCGTTATAAATCTAAAATATTCCAAAAAATATAAATCTATTTTCAGAAGCAATCACAAATTTTCTCTGTATTGCTGTAAGCAACCCCGTGTTCACTGCACCTCGGCTTCCAAAATCAAGGGTGGGATTGACCCCATCTGCCCTGATGATTCGAACTCCAAATCTCATGTCTCCCACCAAAAAGCTCCCCTTGCCCCATTGTGCCACCCTCAGCTTGTGGAAGCCCCGGCTGAAGCTGCTCCCCTGTGGTTCTGTCCTGCTGAAATGACCCTTGTGATTTCTGCAGCGCCAATCCGCTCGCTGCCAAACTGCACAGCATTCTCGCAGATGAAGCTTTTGAGTTTTACTGTAGCCAGTGCCACAAACAAATCAACCGCCTCGAGGATCTTTCTGCCCGCCTGAATGATCTTGAAATGAATAGGTAACTTTCCGGTGGCCCTTTCAGTGTTGGGAGTGATGTCCTGGGAGGGAGGACTCTCCTTGTCTCGCCCAGCTTGCCCTTTGCCGGGAAAAGGGGATGAGTTTCACCCGGCAAGGTGAGACTCTGCAGGTGGGAAAGGTGGTGATGATGTTAATGATAGTGAGCAGAAGATGCCTCTTTAGTCCAGGCCACAGAAGCTGGGAGACAAGGAGCGTGTTCCCTTCTTCTCTGGGCAGCCCCGTTGCATGTTCTGTGAGTGGTGGGGGCATTCCTGTCAGCGAGGAAAGGCTGGGGGTTGGAAGCACAGCTGAGCTGCTGGTTCATCCTGGAGGGGCAGGGCCCAGCCCATCCTCCTGCTGCAGCAGTATCCTGGCTTGGGAGCAGCCAAATGTTGTCTCACCCAGCTTCCCCCACTGCCTGTGCCACCGTGGGCCAGGGAGACGTGGCAGACACCAGGACCTCCGTGTAGGAACTTCGTGAGTTTTGGAACGTCGTTTTGGAAGTCTGGCAGCCGGCAGCTGGATGTGCTGGTTGGAGAAGTGGGGAGGAATTTCTGCTTGTTGGTGTGTTCATTCAGACCTGTTGCAGGAAAGATGGTGGCATTAATGGTAATCATTCTTCTCAGGGCTGGTGGGCCTCTCCGAGCCTGGTTTTTGGTCGTGCTCTTGGTTCCTGTCTGTCCTCTGCAGGGACAGTGTGACCTGGGAGCTCTCTTGGGCTGTATAGTTATGGGAAGAAAACTGGAAAACAAATAGAAACTTGAATTTGATTCTTTTTAATGAAAAAAGAATACCTGTCTTTTTCTTTCTCGGGTAAATAGTTGGTTTTGCTGTCGGGGGCCTTGAGGGTCAGTGATGGGTCTCAAGTTATGCAGTTACTATGGAGAACACTGGTTTTCCCTGGATGCACCAGTAGCCCCACTCCATTTCAATTTTTTCCCACCAGATTTACCTGCAAAGCTCAACTAACACCTCAGAAGCTCCTGTGATGGGGTGGCATTTCCAGCAGAGGTTTCCCTGTCCCATGGTCACAGTGGGAATTCCATAGGTTTTGATTTGACACGTGAGGAGGTGCAATTTCCTGAGCACAAATTTCCTGGCAATATATTCCAAGGGACCTGATGGAAGGGGCAGTGCCTGCCCTCTCTGTGGTGAGGATGACAAGTGTCACGTACCAGGTGTGGGGCAGGACAAGACCTGTTGTTCCTCCCTAGTGGAACATCCCTAGTGACATAAAGGCCTCAGAAGAAGGGACAAGTCCCAGACTGCAGACAAGCAGAGCAGTAGGAACTGGACCAAAATCTGGGACAAGCCTAAAGACACCAGCTCCAGGGGATTCTGGCAGCTGGGGTGAAGCCCAAAGCACCCCGTAACAGCCTCACTCTTAAGAACTGTGGGCTTACAGACAGTATTTTATCCTTGTGATAAACTGGGGGAGCCTGCTCCCACCATTGGGGTGCTACTTCCCGAGCCCACAGCACAGGAAAGCAGGGAATAATCCTCAGGGAGCTTGGGATGAAGGAGTTTGTGGCTGTTTTGTTCTGATGCCCTTGCAGCAGAGCTGGTTGTCTCACCCCTCAGCAGGTGCCGGCATCGCTTCCCCACGAGCTTTTTTTTGCAGAGAAAAATATTTCCCCCCAGTGCCGGGGACATTCCTTACGATTCCTGGCAAACACCAGGGCCTGACCTCCTCCCCTCGGGTGGGCCTTGAAGCCCAGCCAGGAGCAGCTCTTGTGCTCCCTGGAAATCTGGGATTTGAGGATGCACTTTGACACGAGGGGCTGGTCACCCTGACAACACCTCCCCCCC
>NW_020956554.1:18749-40445 GCF_003031625.1 Empidonax traillii
CCTTGAGGGTTTTTTTTTCACAAAGAAAATTGTCCTGAGCTATTTTTAATTCTTCCTTCCAAGAACTACTATTGCAGCTCCAGGCAGGAATGAACTCCCAGATGATTTTATTTATTGTTTTTTTCCTTCAGCTGAGCTAAACACCAGGGATTGCAGTTGCTGCTTCTCCGCTCAGGTTCTCTCTTACCATCACTGAGTGAGGATTTGGTACCAGTGATGTATCTGTTTGACACCAGCCTGTGTTTGGTGGCAGATGAGGAGGGAGATGCAGGCCCTGCTCGCTTCACCAGCATCAGTCGTGACCAAAAGACTGGAGGGAGCGTCTCAGCAAGGAGCTGTTTCTGGAAAAGGCTATTTTTTTCTCAGCAGGGAGGGCCTGCAGCCCATCCTGAGGGGCTGGGACAGGGTCACACAGACCTTGGCTCCTCTCCCCTGGTCACGCTGAGCATTAGCTAAGCCCTGACCGCTGTGGTATGGTGGTGGCAGCTGCCTCGGACGCAGATCCAGGGGAGTGATCTCCCTCAGTTTTCCCTGGAGAGGAGAGCTCTTCGCTCTCCCCAGCCACTCTAACAGCCTGAAATCCAGACAGGGGCACCATCAGCAGCTCCTAAAACCTTTGAGGTCCAAGTAGGCAGCAATTCCCTGCTGATCTGGAGCCAAGCAGGAGGATAATGGCTGTGGGAAGGGCAGAAGGATGGACGTGCCCCTTGGCAGGCAGGAGCTGCTCCCTGTACCCATCCAGGGGGCAGGAGCCCGGGGGGATGCCAGGGGAACCCTGGGGTGCTGTGGGGTGCAGGAGACTTGGCTCGCTCTGCCATCAACGCCGGGCTGAAGCCCCCCACCCTCCCCACTATTATTAGCCCTTCCCTCGAGGATCAGTTTTCAGGCAGAGATCAGTGGGAGAGGACAGTGTTGTGGGGGCAGCGATTATTATTAATTCTCCAGCATTTATTCCACGTGGCTCATTGTCTCTGTGGTGTTAAATCCACGAGTGGTCCCTCTCCTGCCCTTTCCAGGGGGGTGGGAGGGTGCATGCCCTGGGCGCTCCGTGCCAGAGCAGAGGATGTGCCGCGGAGTCCCTGCAGTTTCCTGTTTCCCTCGCTCTCCACGGTCAGCTCTTCTAACTCTTTTCCTGTTTTTCCTTCATTTTGCAGCCCAAATAAAAGACTCTCCAGCAAGAAGGTGGCAAGGTAAGCCCGTGCTCCTGTTCCTGCTTGCTTGATCCGTGCGAGCTGCTGGCTCCACGGAAAGAGGACTCAAATAAGCTCGAAGTGCCTTGTTTCTGGATTTATTCCATAACCCTGGGGAAAAGGGGGGTTAATTCTGATAGAGTTTTTCTGAAATAGGTTTTCTCACCCATGCACGCAGCTGGAGGCTGCTGGTTTCTTCCAGGACAAAATTGAGGTGCTTTTCCTCCCTCTCTGACCTTCAGTGCTGTGCCAGGGGCGTGGGGAGCAGAGTCTCTAGAAGGATATGTTGCCATGGGCTGTCCCCTCCCCAGTGTCACCACGGTGGGTGTCTAGAGGAGAGGGATTTCTCCAGCACCCCAAAAAAAATCCAGACACTTTAGACAGGTCTTGGTCCTGTTTTACTTCACGTAGCACTTGACTTTGTGGGACCAGCTCTTTCCCCTCCTTCAGTCTGGGGCATCCTGGGGGGCTGCAAGTAGCCCTGGTTTAATGGTTTAACCCTGGTTTAAACCCAGGTTTAATGCTGTGTTGCTTCTGCCCTGCACGACCGCCTTGTCCTGGTCACGTTTTCCTTGTGGTAATTTTGATCCCAGAGTGCACAGGGATATATGATACATTCAGGCAGCTTGCTCTGAGTCTCTGGGGCAGAGGATCCATCCAAACCCTCTTGGTGGCACCTGGTGCTTTCCTTTCCCAAACTCCCCACCCCTCCAGGGTTTTTTTTAAGGATAAACTGGGTCATACCTCTGCCATCCTGCTCTGCTCTGCCTGGGGGAGAGATGTCCCTCTGCACTTGGTGGCTTTCTCTTTGCTTGTTTCCAGGCAGCACAGGGACACTGTGGAGGAACAGGCAGCTCAGTTTGGGAATATTCATGCCCTGTGCCCTGGCACTCAGCTCCCTGTGCTGATCCTACGCCTCTTCCTCCCCCTGTGCTCTCACACCTTTCCCTTCTCCGTTTTTCCTATGGTCAGCAATCTCCTCTGGCATGATTTCCCCTCCTGGAAAGGAAGCAGCTCCTTGATATTACATTTCCTACTTCCAGTCATCTTACTTTCTAGAGCTTTGTTGAAAATCACTGGCAGGAAAGAGGGTTGAAGGGAGCAGCCTGCCCCCAGGTTTCCTGTTTTAGGACTAGTTTTCATCCTGTGGCAGAGATAAATTAGGGAGGATTTGAGTTAAAGTTTTGGGAATGGAGATTCCCTGTCTTTTGGGGAGGTTGAGCCCTCCTGGCCCTTTGCAAGATGCCATTCTGAGGCTGGGACATGTGGGCTTGGGTAAATACTGGTTAATTCAAGAGCAGTTGGGTTTAGTTTGTGATAAGGTGGGAGATAACAGGGCACTTGCTGAGCCAGATCCTTAAGCACAGCTCAAAGCAAACCCTTTGTTGTAGATACTGTAATTACTGCATAATCCCAAAACATTTGCTTTTGGAAGATCGATTTTCTTTTCCTCCTTTTTGTTATCTGGGCTCTGCTCGTGCTGCTCAAAGCCCTGTTGTGCTTGGCATGATTTAAATGACAAATGTGCCCGGGACTTTAAAACTAAATATATCCTGAGGGTGAGGGTGCAAAACGAGGCCAGGCCTTGGCTGTGGTCTCTTGGTAAATGCCAGTTATGCTTGAGAGTGTTGGCCTGAGCGGATTGTGCAGGGGGATGAGTTTGAGAGCTGATGTTACAAATTCCCGGGGAAGACAGAGGTTCGGAGGAGACCTTCGTGGTTTTCTCATCCGTCTCCTGCTGAAAGCAGTGGGAGGGCAGAGTGTTTTCCTCTTGGTGGCACCTGCCTGGGGTTCCAGAGCTGGAGTACCTCACCCTCCCCACGGCAGTCGCTCTTCCCTGTGCCGGGAGGTGCCGGAGCCGATCCACGGCGATGCCACGAGGGTGGGGCCCGATCCAGCCCCTCCCCGGGGTGTCCTTTAGCTCCTCACCAAGCTGGGGACGCTGGTGTCGCAAGGCCTTGCTAATGATTAGCTCAGCCTGGGCCGTCCCAGGTGGGCTGGGGTGTTTTGCAACAGCTTTGGGGGGTTCTGCCCCCCCTCCCTCCCCTTCCACCTCTGCCCTCCCCTTCTCCTGCCCCTTATCAGTGTCAGAGCCAGTACTCTGGCCTTTGCTGGCTAATCCACGGCCTTGGGATGTTCACAGAGAAAGAAAGTGGGAAGAGGGAGCTCTTATCTCTTGCCATTCCAAAGAGCAAGAGCAATGATCCCGGTATGAAGTCCCAGGAGCCGCGTCCACGTCCGCGGTCCTGTTATCCCCTGTTATCCCTGTTATCCGGGCGCTCCGAGGTGCTGGACTTCTTGGGAGAGCAGGGTGGTGAGGGGGACAGCTGTCCTGCCAGGGGCCTGCCCAGGCCCTCCTCTGCTGGGAATCCAGTAGCCCAAGGAGCGGCGCTGCCGAATCCCTGGGGAGAGGGCGGCGGTGGCTGCGGAGGGGCAGGAGGTGGCTGTCCCCCCATGTCCCCATGGCCGTGATGTTGGCGCTGATGCCGGTGCTGCTCTGGGTGGGGGTGGTTTGTCTCTGTTTCAGGCAGCTGCACCAGACGAGCTCGCTGGCCGTGGGGGTGATGGAGGAGCCCTACCAGGATAACCTGGAGTGCACGGACGAGGACATCACGGACAAGGTGAGAGCCTTCCTTTCCTTGCCATCCTCTGCCTCTCATAAAATCCATCTGATTTTATGGTGGTCCTGCTGGGTTTTTCTGAGATGTTGAGAGAAGAGGATTGTAGGGCAAGATGGGAGCAGGGCAGGAGCACAGGGGAGCTGTCAGTGCTGTCCTGGCGGATTCAGTGCCTTGCAGCGCTCCCAGATCCACAGGCAGGATGGGGCTGATGCTCCTGTGGGGAGGGGGGTGCAGATGGGATGTAGAAACCATGGAGGGGATGAGGATGAGAGCACTCCAGGGGCTGCAGAGCTCCTGTGCTGGGTCAGGAGGTGACACTGGAGCCTTCTCCAGGGGAGGTGGCTGTCCCAGCGTGTCAGGGGGAGGGAGGGCTGTTTGCAGGCTGCATTTTCACTTCTCCTTCACGTGACAAGATGTTCTCAAATTCTGCTTTTCTGGAGTCAATTCGCCTGATGCGAAACAAGAACTTCCTTCCCTTGGCACACGCTGCTTGTGCCATCAGGAAAAGCTGATTTTGTGCTGGGCCTGTTAGGTTTTACTGGGGTGTTACAAGAAAAGAGTTACAGGATAAGATGGAAGCACAGGAAAGCACCTCTACCTGAAAATAGGGGAAAAAAGCTATGGGAAAGAAGGAGAATTAAAAGATAGGTTACTTGGGGCTTGTGTAAATGCCTGCTGCAGTCAACTGCTTGGAAATGGCTTTTTAATCCTGGAATATGAATAGATTGCTGCGTGTGAAAGAGAAATACATGTATGTGTGTGGCTGGACTTGGAAATAATTACAATGCAGGGAAGGCCTTAAAAAAATAATTAAAAATCAAACATTTTTCCAAACCTTAAAACTGAAAAAAATACTCATCTTCCCTAAGGCAGTTACCTTGGGAAACCATGGATGTAGTGCTGGGAAAGGCCTTGGTCTCTGCATGGTTTTTTTAATATTCACATGTCTCTTGCCCTTCTCTGAGAGCGGTGGTTTGGGATTTGCAGACGTGTTCCTGGTTGCCTCTCCTCCATGATTGTTTTGTATGGGTATAACTGGGATTTGAGTGAATACAATGCAAATACAGCTGGAATAAAGCCTGTATAGGTATAGTGAGAAAACCCCTCACCTATGAATCCTTACCCACCATCTGGCATGGACCCCTCCTTTGTGACTTTATCTGTAAATCCAGGGGTTCAGTCCTGTTCCAGGCAGTGGAGTATGGATGCAGCAGAGCTCTGGGGATCCCTCTGGACTCCACTTAGGATGTCATCAGGAAAGGGTTGAAGAAAGGAGAGAATGAAGTGTTTGGCCCTGTGCTGGTGCATGGGAGACATCAGAACGTGGGTGGGAAAGGACGGTTTTTAAGGATGCTTTAAATCGAGGCCCGGCTGCCCCATTCCTGTGTCAGCCCTCCGTTTTTGAGGATGTTGTGGGAGCTGCTCTGGGTTTGGGGGCTGGGTGGCTGATCCTCCCCGTCCCTCCCCACAGGTGGTGTTCCTGGAGAAGCGGGTGACGGAGCTGGAGAAGGACACGGCTGCTAACGGGGAGCAGCACAGCCGCCTCCGGCAGGAGAACCTGCAGCTGGTGCACAGGTGAGAGCCTGGCAGAGCATCCCCTGCAGAGCCCCTTCCCATCCATGGCCTGCTGCATCCCATCCTGAACCCAGAGCACAGCCCTGACCAGCTGACTCCGTCCCAGCAGGACACAGTGCTTTTTGGATTTTATATACATACATTTTATGTGCTTCCCCAGCCCATATGTGTGTCTGGAGCTCCAGGACTTGGCTTTTAGATTTTTTTTTTATACATGGCTTTTAATGACCTGAAGCTGTGTCAGGGCAGGCTCAGGGTGGATCTCAGGGAAAGGTTCTTCCCCCAGAGGGTGGTTGGCACTGAACAGGCTCCCCAGGGCAGTGGGTACAGCCCCAAGGCTGCCAGAGCTCCAGGAGGGTTTGGACAACGCTCTGAGGGACAGGGTGGGATTGTTGGGGTGTCTGTGCAGGGCCTGGAGTTGGATTTGATGATCCTTACAGGTCCCTTTCCATCTCAGGATACTCTATTTTTAGGTTTATTTTTTTCATTCTATGTTTATTTGTTCATGTATACATTAATATATAAAATATGCTTTCCTGCCCCACGTGTCCCTCCCAAAAGGTCCCTGGAGCTCCAGGGCTTGGCTTTTTTATACACAGGACACCCCAGAAAACCCCAGCGAAGTCATGCTGCTTGCAGGGCTTCCCATTCCAGGAGGACACACATTTCATCCTTGCTTTCTGCAGACTCTTTCTGCCAGATCCTGGCAGGACTGCAGCCCTTTGGATCCCACATGATCTGTCTGTACTAATCTGCCAGGCCCCTCTCTCCCAGGGTGTATTTACCCTGGGCAGATAAACCTGGCAGGAGTTTATCTATAGGGCTCTAAGGCTGTTAAGTAACAGTCGTGTCAGAGATCTGAGCGATCCAAACAAAGGTTTTCCTAAGCCCTGATAAACTTAGAAGTGAGGGAAATGTTTTCACTTGAGCAGCTTGGCCCAAAAGTGTCATTTTTCTTTGAGTGGAGTAAAGTCCTGACTGTGCTCCCTGGTGGGGAGGAGTTGGTTCATCTGGGAAAAGCCTTTGCATAAATTCCAGCTCTTTGCCTCATCCCTGCAAGTGTTCAAGGCCAGGTTGGATGGGGCTCTGAGCAGCCTGGCAGGGAGAGCTGGGGGGGTTCACCTGGAGAAGAGAAGGATCCAGGGAGACCTGAGAGCCCCTGCCAGGGCCTAAAGGGGCTCCAGGAGAGCTGGAGAGGGACTGGGGACAAGGGATGGAGGGACAGGACACAGGGAATGGCTTCCCACTGCCAGAGGGCAGGGTTAGATGGGATATTGGGAAAAAATTCCTATCTGTGAGGGTGGGGAGGCCCTGACACAGGTTGCCCAGAGAAGCTGTGGCTGCCCCTGGATCCCTGGAAGTGTCCAGGGCCAGGTTGGACGGGGCTTGGAGCACCCTGGGCTGGTGGAAGGTGTCCCTGCCCATGGCAGGGGGTGGAAATGGATGAGCTTTAATGTCCCTTCCAACCCAAACCATTCTGGGGTTCTGTGTCATTGCAGTTCTGGTGGCACACAGGGAATGGTGACCTGCAGAACCTGTACCTTTTGTTGGAGACATGAAAGAGTGACAAAAGGAGGGTTGGGACTGTTGTCATCTTTGACCTGGGCAATGAGTTCACTTTATGCTAGAAACAGCTGAAGGAGGATTTCTCTGCCATGGCCACTACAGGTGGAACCACAACCCTGGGTCTTATTTGTGGATTAGATGATCCCAAAGATCTCCTCCAACTTCAATGATTCCATGAGATTCTGGTTAAATATCTTGCTCAGGGTGACCCACAGGCTGTGGGTTACACAATGATTACTGTGCTTCCACCCTCACTTCCCCTTTTAAAGGATTGTGATGCAGCCTGGGCACCTAACTAGTCAGGGACAACCAGCAGGTACCACCTGGCTTGTTTTAGTTTCTTTGCCTGTTTTGGGCAGCATTTGGGCCGTTGGGGGTTTTCTGGATTGTCCCACTGCATCTGCTGGGAGGGAATGAAGCTGTTTGAGGTGGTGATCAGTGTCTTTTCCCTGAAATCTTGCTTTATTTCAAAATCTCCTCAGCTCATCTGTGGGGTGGGAAAGGGCTGGGAAAAGAGCCTGGTCCCTCCCTTGGGATGGCCCTGGGCCAAAGGAATGCTTAATCCTCTTTTTCTCCTTTCTGCAGAGCAAATGCTCTTGAGGAACAGCTGAAGGAGCAGGAGCTGAGGGCTGACCAGACCCTCCTGGAGGAGATCAAGAAGCAGAGGGAGCTGCTCAGCAAAATGGAGAGGGAGAAGAGCA
Organism: Empidonax traillii; assembly: GCF_003031625.1. Taxonomy (NCBI): domain Eukaryota; kingdom Metazoa; phylum Chordata; class Aves; order Passeriformes; family Tyrannidae; genus Empidonax; species Empidonax traillii. The sequence continues at coordinate 26,403 of NW_020956554.1, forward strand.
TCGAGATCGAGAACCTGCAGGCCAGGTGGGGCTGGGTGGGGGCAGGTGCCCTGGACCCCCGTGTGCACACTGGAGTCAGTGTACAGGCCTTTGGGGGGGCAAAGTCAGGTGGACAGTGAGTTTTAAGTTGGTTCAAGGTGTAACTGAAGTCATTGCAAACCCTGAATTTTGTCTATTTTTACCTTTGTTCCAAAATCAGTCTCCTCCATGGACCTGATTTGGATTCTTTATTTGAATTTCCCTGCTGTGGTTTAAATTTAGCTCTTGTCCTCTATCCATGTGCCTGCCCATAGTATGTGTGAGGAGGGGGGTTGTTGGTGCTTGTTGCCATAAATGACTCCTGGAGGTACCTTTGATGCCCAGATATTTTCCACCTTGATGGAAACAGGGAAATAGCTGGGAAGGAATTGTCCCAATGGGCAGAGTGTCCCAGCCAGGGTGCTTCGTGCTGCCTGTTGGATTCCAAAGCAAACAGTGGTGGGAGGGAGGTTTCAGTTATTTAACAGATTTTTTTTCAGCTTTTCCAGAATGTTTTGCTGTTCAGCCCCTGCAGTCAATGAGAGATGAGGACAGTGGAGTTTTTTAACCAGTTACCATTACATGGGTGTTCCTTTTCCTGGGACTGTGAACCCAAAGCCCTCTCTCAATCCCTGCTCTGATATCTCTGGTGCTGAGGTTGGTCCAGGCACTGATAAAGCCCTTGGAACAAGGAATAGCATTGGACCTGATAGAGAAGGGCATGACATTGGCCAACAGGCTTGTCAGGATCATGTGGGTGTCCCTCTCTTTCCCCTTAGAGCAGAAATAGTGGGATTCTCGGGGTTTGCTTTGAACAGATCCTGGTTTAGTATTCCTGGTGGTGTTTTATCTAAGTCCCCCACCCGTGGGATGCTGGGTGGGTGTCTCACAGCTGGTTCCCCTGGCAGGCTGCAGCAGCTGGATGATGAGAACAGTGAGCTGAGGTCCTGCGTGCCCTGCCTGAGAGCCAACATCGAGAGACTGGAGGAGGTGAGGCCCAGGGGGTGCCCAGGACGGGCCGGGGGTATGGGTTTGGGATGAAATTCTCATTTCCATGACCGTGAGACCCACCTGATGCAACAACAAACCAGCTGCTTCCAGTCCCTGCAGGCCCCACTCTGGACCAGCACTATCCCAGCCCACTCTCTGTGCAGGCTCCCACTGTTCAGCTTGGAAACTGGGAACAAACCCCCTCATTAATCTCTCTGTGTCAGTGGCTGCTCGTGAGGGGACACATGCCCTCTTGTGGAAGCTTGTCCCCATCCCTGTCCCCACTCCTGTGGCTTCAGCCCACTGCAGGGGAGGAGGAGGAGCAGATGCTTCGTCTCCATGTCCTGCGCTTTGCGAGTTGAGATCTGTGATATCTCCCAGACCTTCCTCCCTCCCACCCTGCTCAGGATCCAAGGCCATGCAGATGCTGGTGGGATTGGGGGTGGGAGGCTTCCTGAGGCATCACAGGCCAGGGATGGACGAGATCCTCATTTTTGGAGGATAACGTGGGTTGTGGATGTGACGTCTGTACAGAGACTGCATTTTGTTTCTGCCAAGCTTGTGGCAGAATTAAGGTTAAAACCGAAGTGAAATCAAACCTCCCTGCCCAGCTGAAGGGTCTGGAGCATTTTATCATGTTTGATCCCAGGGGAGAGCCCTGCAGCTCCATCCCTCCTGACCTGGCCACCATGAAATGGTCTTCATCTACCAGGACCTTGTGAGCACAGAGGGGGGGCAGGAAAACCCCTCTGGCTCTGAGGACAAATTCCCTGCCTTGCTTTGTTTCAGCCATGGAAAGTTGGTTTTGATCCATAATCTCCCTGCAGAGCTGCTCTTCTCCCCACAGTTAATGGGATTAAGGAGAAGCAAAAGGTGCAATCACTGCCCCTTTCTGCCAGGGAAAAGCCCAGCTGATGAGCAGCTGCTTGTCCAGTGCCCCAGATCAGGATTTTGTTGTCAGTGTTCCTTTTCCTGCTGATGTGGTGCCTTTGGTGCTCTGCTCCATGGACCAGGACACCCCAGACCCAGCTGCTGGAGCTGCTCCTCACCCCTTCATGCCATGGGCCATCTATCACCAGCACTGGGCAGGCTCTTGGGGGTATTTTTGGATTTCTGAAAGCCAAAACCTTTCCCATGAGGCTGGAAACAGTGAGCCCAGGGAGGGGGCAGTGAGCTGGTCACAGGCAGAAGGTGTTGCTGTATAGGGCTGTTGGCATCTTTACCTGCATCCCAAACCTTCAGCCAAGGCTTTGAGAATAAGAAGGAGGCAGAGCTGGGCTGTGTGTTTTACATCCTGGCTTGGACTGGTCCTATTCCTTCTTGGATCAGCCCCCAGTTAAAACCTTTCATATCTGAAACTGAGAACGAGCATCCCTAGGGAGGCAAAGATCCCGACTCTGTGGCTTTTCTGGAATTCACACTGAAGGAGCCTTATGATTTAATGTCTCCCCTTGGCCTGGAGTCCCTGTGCTGGCCCCAGTCCCTCCCAGCCTGTCCCACGCCAGCATCGCTCTTCCCAGAAAATGGCACAAGTGTGGATGTTCGTGCGGGTTTGTTCTGGACTCATCTCATGCTGCCTCTCTCAGTGCTATTTTGGTGTGTGGCTGCCGAAGCTCTCGGGCTCTGGGGCCCTCAGCAGATGAAATCCCAGCAGGCAGAGCATCCTTGTGCCTCAGGAGAGGATCCTTCCCCGCGGAGCTCAGCGTGCGCCGTGTTCCTGAGCGAGTGGGAAGAGCCCTGGCGGAGCCAAACCCCGTCACTGGTGCTGTTGGTGTCATTGCAGGAGAAGCAGAAGCTGCTGGATGAGATTGAAGACCTCACTGTGCAGCTCACTGAGGAGCAGGAGAAAAAGAGGAAGATGGGGGACAAGCTGAGTCAGGAGAGGCACCAGTTCCAGAAGGAGAAGGAGTCGACTCAGGAGGTGAGCAGAGTGTGTGCCTGCCACTGCCCTGCCCTGCTGGTCACCAAAATTAGGGAAAGTTGGCCTTGGCAGCCTCTCCAGAACAGGTCTAATGGGAGCACTTGGTGCTGCCTGGGCAAGAGGAAGGTCATTCAGCAGCTGAACTGCATCACATTGGGTCACTTTTACCTGTGTCAAAATTCATCCAAATTTTAGCACCATATCTGCAAGGGGGGCTGTGCCACCACGGCCCCTTCCTTCTCTGCCGGGAAGGAGTGGTGGCACAAGGATGGTGACAATGGCAGCTGGAGCCAGCAGGCAGGAGGAGAGGGGTGTGGGGCTGCTGGGGTGAGAGCTGCCAACTCCTGAGTGCCTGGGAGCAGGATCACAGCCCCCCAGTCCTTCCATCACCTGTACTGTGGTAGTGCTGGTAATTCCAGCTGGAGGCTCAAGCAGGGTTTGGTGGCAGGAAAGGAGCTTTGGGCCTCAAAGTGGAAATTACTGTCACTGTGGTGACACTGAGAGCACTGTGGTGAGCTGGGGCAGGAGGGAGGTGTCTGAGGAGATGCCCACATTGCTGGGAGGTCTGTGCTGCTGCAGACCCCAAACCAGCATCTCTGGGCCTCCAGCAAGGTCATTCCAGGGCTGTGCCCATGTATTTAAGTAGCTCCCCATCTCCTCCTTGCTGGAGGCGTCAGGGAAGAAGGGGCCACCGTGTGTCCCCCAGAAAGGGATTTAATCATAGAAACATGGAATGGTTTGAGTTGGAAGGGACCTTAAAGCTCAGCCCTGCCATGGGCAGGGACACCTTCCACTAGCCTGGGTTGTTCCAAGTCCTGTCCAACCTGGCCTTGGACACTTCCAGGGATGGGGCAGCCACAGATGGGGCTGCTCCCAGCCAGGGACAGCCCATCTGTCACACCAACCATGACCAGAGGGTGCTGCCGGGTTTTCAGGGGCTGTGGCACTCACTTGTCCCCTTCCCTTGCTCTGCAGCTGATTGAGGACCTGAGGAAGCAGCTGGAGCACCTGCAGCTCTTCAAGCTGGAGGCGGAGCAGCGGCGGGGCCGGAGCAGCAGCTTGGGCCTGCAGGAGTACAACAGCAGGACACGGGAGACGGAGCTGGAGCAGGAGATCAAGCAGCTCAAGCAGGTGGGGAAGGCTGGGCAGGGAGGGAAGTGATTGCCTGGCACCAAGGAGGGGTCAGCAGGGTCTGGGGGCTCCCTCGGGTGGAGTGGATCCAAGAGCCCACTGCTTTCTTACTCTTCTCTCCTGGGAGAGGGCGGTTGGCTCCTTCTTTTGAGGACAGCATGTGCACTAAAGAGCCCTTCTCTGCGCTGTGCCCCCTGGATCTTCCCATCCCATGATTCCAGAGGCTCTCCAGGCTCTGCTTGAGGTAGAGCCTGTGCTGTCCACAGTGCTGTGTGAGCTGTGTTAGGATGGAGACTCCTGCCTTCCCAGGCCAGATGAGCTCTGAGGGCAGCAGGTGCTTCAACATCTGGTTTGTCTCTGTGAACAGGATAACAGGAACCTGAAGGAGCAGAACGATGAACTGAACGGGCAGATCATTAACTTGAGCATCCAGGGAGCCAAGAACCTCTTCTCAGCCTCCTTCTCGGAATCCCTGGCAGCAGAGATCAGCTCTGTCTCCAGAGATGAGGTACGTGCCATGACCTCCCACTGCACCTTCTCAGGCTGGCTGGGGCATTCCCTGTGCCCTCAGCCTGGGGGGAGCTGATGTGCCCTGTGTGTGGTGTAACTCACTCCCAAAACTCACCTGAAAGATGGCAGGAGCAAAGAAATCCCCACACAACTCTTGGCAGAACTTGCAGGACTTAACCTGCCTCCCAGCCCTCCTTCCTGGGAACAGGGAACCTGCTCCCTGCCAATTTGCTGATCCTGCCAGCTCTGCATTGCCTGCCCTGTGACAGCCTTCCCCTTCCCAGGACAGACCAGCCACCACAGGGTCTGTCTGTCTGTCTGGAGCTGTCTTAAATCCATCAGGAGCCAGGACATCCACCCTGGAGATCCCAACTTCTCTGGGCTTGTCCTCCCTGTACTCCAGACACTGATGGCCCTGCTTGCATAAGCCTTGGAATTAAATATTTGAGACTCCAAGAAGTGAGGAAACACACCGGGATATTTGGGGGTCCAATGGAGTTGGGATGCTCTCTGCTGTGTTCAGGCTGAGAGTTTGAGGAAGGACAGGAGTGAGCAGAACCAGTTTTCCCTATCCCTTTAATGGTCAGGAACATCCCAGGCCAGAGTGACAAAGAGGGAAACATCCATGGGTGCACAGAGCCACGGGCAGCCCTGGGCAGTGCCAGGCAGTGACCTCTCCCTCCCTTTCTGCCTCCTTTGCAGCTCATGGAAGCAATCCAAAAGCAAGAGGAGATCAACTTCCGCCTGCAGGATTACATCGACAGGATCATCGTGGCCATCATGGAGACAAACCCCTCCATCCTGGAAGTCAAGTAAGGGCGGCTCCAGCTGCGCTCTCGTCGTGTGGGTTTGGTGCTCTGAGAGGATGAAGAGGGACTCCAAACATCTTTGCTCTTGATGAAGGCACAAGGAAGCAACAGGTTCGGGGGGTGAATGAGCCACGGACCAGGGAAAAGGCAAACCAGCAGCCAGGCTTTGTTGTCTGACTCCATTATTTTGAAGCCCTTCTGGTTTCTGGAGGGCTGAAAGGGAACCTGGAGAAGGAACACAGGCAACGGACACCTGGAGGAGGAAGCACCTGTGACGCTGGGAACTGTCCTGCCAGGCGTCGGACCCTCTGGCACGTGGGGCACGGGCAGGAGCAGGAGCTTGCCACGTGCAGGGTGTGAGGAGAGGGGTTCTCTGAACCGTGGGGTATCGGGATGGAGACGGAAGCGGCAGCGCTGACTTTCCCTTGCTGCCCTGTCGTGCTGTGCCAAAGTGTCCCTGACACACTCACTCGCTCACTCACTGGGGCAGAGCTGGGAACGAGGGAAGCGCGTCCCAGGCTCGCAGAGGGTTGGGGTTTGGGTTTGTTCTGCTTTATTTTTAATTAACTTAATGCAAATGTCCTCGTGTGGCTGGCGCAGCCCATCCTTGCCCCGCTGCTCCTGCCGGGCCGGGGTGCGTGCGGAGCCCTCGCTGCCGGCAGGAGCAGCCCTGGGAGCGGCCGCTCTGGGGACAGGGCGTGAGTGCACTTTGTCACCTGCCTCCTTATTTATTTTTGCTGTCCGTGGCTCAGTCCCGTCGGGAGGCCTTGGACTCCCGGCTCCAATCCCTGCTCCCCAGTCCCGGCCCTTCTGCCGTGGGGTCCGTGGGTGCCCGTGGAGCCGGGGTGGCTCCGGGGGGAGCAGCCACTCGTCCCCAGCTGGGGACAGACACACAGGTGCTGTCTGTCAATGCCACAGGCACCTGGGGAAGACTGCAGCTGGAGGCTGGACCTGGCCACCTCTCCTTGTCCTTGTGGGGGCACGCAGCACTTGGGGATCTGCAGGAGAGGCCTGAGCTCCCCACATGGCTTCCCGGAGTCCCTGGCCTGGGGTCAGTGGCTGTGCCATTCCCACCCGGAGCAGGGCTCTGCTCTTGATAGCTGCAGTCCTGGAGGGGGAGCCCGCTCCAGCCACCTTTCCCCGGGCCGGGGCAGGGGACAGAACAGCCGCGCTCATTCCTCATCCCTGGCATCAGCCTGGGCTGGAATCTCAGTGCCACCGGGGAGAGGAGGCAGAGAACACCACAGCAGCTCCCTGGGAAACAAAAGCCATGTTTACATCAGACAGCTCTGGGCTTGCTGGCACAAGCAGCCGTGGTGCGGCGTGACCCCGGAGCAGCCACTGACCCACCCTGCTCCTCTCCGGCTCCTGGGAGGAGACAACCAGCGGAATCCCAGGGATCCGGCTTCATCCAGCGGTTCTTTTTCCTGCTTGTCAGGTTTTAGGAATGCCAGAGTGGCCTGGAAGCAGAAGCCACAGCGATCCCGCGGGGTGGGAGGATGGTTCCTGCTCCTCGCCAAACCCCTTCCAGCATCTCCCGGCTGGCAGAGCCCTCTGGGGGTGACCCTGCCGCGGGGACGTGGCCGCTGCCACAGCCTTATCCCGGAGGAACCGGCGAGCCACGACCACGGCGCCTCTGGGTGCTCATCCCCCACGGCCTCCTGCAAGGTGCAGTGGGGTCGGGGTGAGCCCCGAACGCTGGGGCAGCTCCTGCACCCCAAAACTCCCGGGCACCCCCTCCCTCCCTCCCTCCCTCCCTCCCTCCCTGCCCCGAGTCCGCGGGAAGAAGCCACGTAATGTACATTTCCAGAGAAGCTTTGGGTGTAAATCAGTGTACACTTGGAGAGGGAAAATTTTTCTATCTTGTAGAGTAGGTATTTTTATAGAATGAAGGTTGATCCATTTTTTTAATACTTTAAAAGAGGAGAGAAATGTATCTGTGTATACACAAAAGCATATATATATATATATATGTATAAATATATAAATATCGGAGATCTGCCTTTCTTGACTTGGGATCCCGGATCCCCAGGTCTCAAACAATCGTGATTTTTTTTTCCTGTCGCTCTCACAGAGGTACTGTAACTGTAAATAAGCACCAGGAAAAAGTTTTAAGCAAACAATAAGCACTGACTTGCACATTCACCATGCTTTAAAAGCCCTATGGAGAGAGAAAAAAGAAAAAAAAAACAAAACGAAACAAAAACTGTACATCCCAAAAACGTTCCTCTTTTCCCCACCAGTATGTGAAGGAAGTCCCCCTCAAAAAAGAGGCAAAAACAGTATTGTCTTAAATGATGTATCAATTCTTGTTGGATTAAAAGCTGTTACTATTCCTGCCCAGAGACCTTTTTTTTGCTCAGGGGTGGGGTGGATTGAAGCATCCTGAGTGTCCAAGTGCTGGATCCCCAGTGGGGGTGGATGGAGTGGAAATACTCCTGCACCAGAAGTGCCCTGCTTTTGGGAAGATGAGGATGGAGAACGATGCACCTGGCTGGAGTGCCCTGATTTGGGGAGGATGATGGGGAAGCTGGACCTGCCTGGAGTGCCTTGATTTTGGGAGGATGGTGGGGAAGCTGGACCTGCCTGGAGTGCCCTGGTTTTAGGAGGATGAGGATGGGGAAGGCTTGACTTGGCTGGTTCCGAAAGGGCCAAGGTCAGAGGGAGCCAAAATCTTCCCCCCAGCCCAGCCATGGATGGGATTGGGGGCGTTCTTCCTTCACCTTCCTAGAGGGTCCAGATGGGATGAGGGGCTTTTGGAGCTGATCCTGCTGCCCAGGGATTGGGCAGGCTGAGACAGGGACACACATGGGGCTGCTCCAGGCAGGAACCCAGAGCTTTCCCTTTTACCCCTCAGAGCACTCAACTGTTCTGAACTGCTCCAAAAATCCCTTAAACGCTCTCTCCCACCCTGTTAAGCTGCTCCACACCCCTTTAAGCCTTCCCCCACCCCCCCTCCCCGCCCCTGTAAGCCGCCCCAAAGGGCCTGAACGTGCAGAATTCCCTCTCAGCTCCCGCCGTGTCTCCGGATGGCTCCAGCCTGTTCCTCTGAACTCCTCCAAGCAACCCTGGAGCTGCTGCAAAGAGCTCCAAGGGCCTCTGTGCTGGGGACTGGCTCTGACACACCCTGAGTGCTCTGAAACCACCACCCCCCCCCCAAATTGTTTCAAACTGCTCCACGCTGCTCTGAGCAGCACCGAGGCTACAAAACATCCCTGAGTTGTCCTAAAATGCAGCTGCCATTAAACGTCCTGTAGCTGCCCTAAAACGTGCCCTGAGATGCTCTAAAATGCGCCTTGAGTTGCTCCAAAACATCCCAGAGCGGCTGTAAAACACCCCAGAGGTGCTTCCAAGTGTCCCTGAGCTACTCCCAAAATATCCCTGAGCTGCTCTAAAACATCCCTGAGCACCCCTGGAGCACTTCTGAGCGTCTCTAAAGAACCTCTGTGCCACTCTAAACTGCTCTACACCCTCCAAGGAGCTCTAGCGTGCACCAAAAATTTCCCTGAAAAACTCTAAAACATCCTTAAAAAAATTCCTCTGGAATCTCAACCTCCAGCAACTTGAAGCTGCTCTGAAAATTAAATAGCTCTGGTAGTATCTGTGCTCTGGAAGGACAGAGCTCTTGGGCAGCACTGAACCACTTGAAGTGCTCAAATAGCTCTCCTGCTCCTCAAACCAGTCCTGAAAGGCCCCAAACTGCCTCGAAGTAGCACTTGAAGTCCTCTAAACTCTTCTAAAACTCCTTGAAATAGCTCGAAAAGGATCACAGAAAAGGTCTCATGGCAGATTTGAAGCACTCCACGCCTCCTCTGTGGGGTTGTGAAACACCTTGAGTGCTCCAACACCCCCCAAACGGCCCCTGAAACCCCTCCAGGCCTTCTTCATGCCCCTCTCACCAGCATTAAAACTTTTCAGTAATATCTCTGAACTTCTCAGTTTGAAACCAGCCTAAAGCCCCTCTGAACAACACCAGAGGGGCACCAGCAACGCTGAAACAGCTCCAAAGCTGCTCGAAAACTCATCAAAAAATACTCAGAGCTGCTCCAAAGTGTTCCAGCTCTTCTTCACCTCCTCTGAAAAGGGCTTTGAACAGCTTGAAACCTCTCCAGCCTCTTCAAAACTGCTCCAGAAAAATCCTAAAGCCCTGAAGGTCTCTGCATCCTTCAGAACAGCTCCAGAGCTGCTCCCAGCCCAGCTCCTGCCACTCTCTGGCCCTTCCACCCAGCTCAGCACCCCAACACACCCCCAGTCCTGGGGGCAGTTCTGGGTCCCTCTCAACAAGAAGGACATTGAGGAGCTGGAGCGTGTGCAGGGAAGGGAACGGAGCTGGGAAGGGGCTGGAGCAGCAGGAGCAGCTGAGGGAGCTGGAGGGGCTCAGCCTGGAGAAAAGGAGGCTCAGGGGGGACCTTCTCACTCTCTGTAATTCCTTGACAGCAGGGTGGAGCCGGGGGGGTTTGGACTCTGCTCCCAGGGAACAAGGGACAGGAGGAGAGGAAACAGCCTCAAGTTGTGCCAGGGGAGATTTAAAGTGGACGTTGGGAAAATTTCTTCCCTGAAAGGGCTGTCAGGCCCTGGCACAGCTGCCCAGGGCAGAGGTGGAGTCCCCATCCCTGGAGGGATTTAAAAGCCGTGTGGATGTGGCACTTGGGGACATGGGTCAGTGGTGGCCTTGGCAGTGCTGGGGGGACGGTTGGATACGATGATCTCGGGGGACTTTTCCAACCTAAATCATCCTGTGATTCTGTGAGCACCTTCCAATGATCCCAAAGCCTGGACATGACCAAGGCCAGCACAGTCAGGTCCCACATTCCCTGTTTGTGTTCCAGATCTCTACAGCAGATCCAGCAGGACCCCATGGCCGTGTCCTGGCTGTGCCCCCTGCCCTGTCCAGTACAGCAATGTGCTCCATGTGCTCCTGCTGCCGCTGTTCCCTGGAGGGTGGTGAGGGCACAGCTCTGCTGCAGGACCCTGTTTGGAGAAGGGATTTCCAGCTCCTTCCTCTTCCACCTCTGCTGCCGATCCCATCCCGGGATGGGGCTGGGACAGGGTAGACCCTTGGCAGCCGGGCTGGGAGGGATGGTGCCCCCCACCCTGGGCTAAGGGGGGCAGCCCCAGGGCAGCCTCTCACCCCGAGGTGAGTCACCATGTGGGCAGGAGTGGGGTCCCCCAGCCAGTCCTCAGGATGCTCCAGGAGTTCCAGCAGGGGACACAACCCCTGGCAGGTACAGCATCACACCAGAGGGTGGTGACACTCCAGCAACCCCCTCCTACACACCCACCTGGGAGGCAGTGATAGGCAGCCCTGCTTGCTCCGACCCATCTTCCTCCTCTTGCTCCAGGACGGAAATTCCTGGGGGAGCAGAACTTGCGGAGCACAGCCTTCCTGAGATCCACAGCCTGCCTGGGACCTCCCTGCCCCAGCCTGCCCAGAACCTCCACCCCAGCCTGCCTGGAACTCCCCTAGCCTGGCCAACCCTCCCTTAAAGCCTCTGTGCCCGGGACCCCCCGCCTTCCCAGGGACCCCCAGCCTGGGGCTGCAGCATCCCAGTGCCCTGGGATGGGGTGGGGGCGGCGGGGCCGAGGGAGCTCCAGGAGCGGGGCCGGGCGAGGCGGGGGGGTCTCGGGCCGGGGCGGGGGCGCAGGCGGGACCTACCCCCTCCCTTTCTCTTCCCCTCCCCTCCCCTCCCCCGGCCGGTCCCCTCCTCCTTCCCCTCCCGCCGAGGGCAGCCGGCGCCGACCCGTCCCGTCCCGGGGCTCGGTGGGCTCCGCTCCGCTCCCCCGGCGCTGCCCCCACCCAATGCGGGTGTCCTGGGTGGGCGGCAGCCCCCGGCCCCCCCGGCCCCGCCATGGCCCGGCTCTCCGTTAAGGACCACCTGGACGGGATCCTCTCCGACTTCGAAGGTGCGGCCGGGGCTGTGAGAACCCGCGCGGGGGACCCCCCGCTCGGGGCTGGGTGTCGTGGGAGGAAGGCGGGACGCCCCCAAGGAGGGGAGGATGCTGCTGGGTGGGCTTCTTGGGGAGCTGTGGTGCTCCCCCCGCCTCCCGGAGGCTGGTTATGGGGAGGATGCTGCTGGCTGGGCTTTAGGGGGGCTGCAGTGCCCCCCAGGGGGTGAGCAGCGTGCGCTGGGTATCGGCCCGGGGGAGATGCTGCTGGGCTGAGGGCTGAGGGGAGCTGAGCATGGGGGTGGCTGTGTATCCCCCCGGGAGCTGGATATGGAGGGGGAGGGCAGTACCCACGGGGGGCTCCTCATCGTGGGGAAACGGGAGGTCCCCCCCAGACTGGGCATCGTGGGGGGGTTCCTCGCCCTCCTCGGGGGCTGAGTATCGGGGGGTGGTGCCGAGCTGGGCGTCTTGTGGGTGCTGAGCATCGTGGAGAGACGAGTTCCCCTGCGGACATCGCGGGGGGGCTGTTCTCCTCTCCCCCCCCAGCCCGGGGGCCGCGCGTGGTGGGTGCGTGGGTGCTCTCGGGGAGGGGGGGGGGGACCGCGGGGTGGGCAAGGGGGAGGCTACCAAGCGCTGCAGGGAGGGCGGGGGATGTGTGTATGGACCCCCCCGTGTTCACGTGGGGGCGGGTGCACGCTCCCCGGGTGTGCGCGCTCCCACCCGCGGGCCGGGGGCTGCGGGGGGGCCGGGCCGGGGGAGGGAGGCGAAACCCGACCCCGGGGCTGCTGCTGCCCTCGCCGGGGAGGAATGTGTGCACCTACCCCGAGCATCTTAACCCCACCGCTGCCGGCTGACACCCCCTCAATCCCTGCCAGCACTCCCAAATTCCCGTCATCTCCCCCAAACTCCCTGCCATCCCTAAAAGCCCCCTGTTAAACCCCTAAATCTCCTGCCACCTCCTTTTCACCTCTCAACATCCCCCAGAGCCCTCTGCCACCCCTCTTTCACTCCCTGCCACCCTGCACACCCTCTGCCACCCTTCAACCCCCCCCCCGCCACCTCCCACCCCCCCACCTTGCCCTGCATCCCCCCTACTCCTCCCCCTGTTCCCTGCCTATCAGGGACACCATCTGGGATGTGGTTGAGGATGGGTCAGGGGCCAGAGGCCTGTTTGGGGTGAAAGGAGGCATTTTGGGGTGCCCCAGGCAGTGCCAAAGCAGAGAGATGGATTGGGGAGGGGGTCGCCGGCCCCATGACCCCGTGGCCCCCGGCAGCCCGGCTGGTGGGGCCGGGCAGGATTGGCTGCAGAAATACCTGCCCTGGGGAGAGCTGTGATTAGCAGCGGCCACAGCCCGGCCTCTGACCCCTGCCCCACCCCGGGCACGGGGGGAGCTGGGGAGGGGATGGGGATGGGACCCCCGCAGCCCCACTGCCCCCCACATCATGGCCAAGCCGTGGGGCTGAGGAAAAGGAGGGCGAGGGCGGCCCGGTGCCAGCGGGTGCTGTGCCGGGGCAGGTTGGTGCATGTGCCAGTGCAGTGGGGATGATGCAGGGGTGCAGTGTGGGCCCCCCCAATCCTCCCTGCAGGGAGGCAGCCACCCGCCGCTTGGCAAAGGGGGTGAGAAAGGCTTGGGGGGATGGGGGGCTGGGCCCCCCGCGCTGCCCCCAGGGCCACGGAACCGGTTGCCGGCACCACAGTGTACTGCTTTGGCAGCGCTGAGGATGGCCGGGGGCGGGCAGCTGCACAGTGGGGTCTTCACGGAGGTCAGACTTTGGGAGAGAGGGTCCCCACCTCTGAGGCTTTGCACTGAGCCAGGCCCTGGGATACCCACACTGAGGTTGGGGCACCCGCGTGGGGGGCACGTTCACACCCCTGGGCCGTGCTGTGGGCTCGTGGCTGCTGTGAAGCCGCACGGGAGGCAGAGCTGTGCCGGTCCTGCTGCGAGAGGTGATAGCTCTGCCTGCCTGCCTGCCATCAGTAGGGTTAACGCCCTGTAAAGGGCAGGAATCCTTCCCATCCCGACTGTTGGATGGATGCAGGGGGAGAGGGTCGGGCGGGGATCTGGTTACTCGGCCGGATCCCTTACAGGGGGAATAAAGCGGGCAGTGTGTGTGAGGACAGCCGAAGGCACGGCCACCCGGGCGAGATAAACCTGGGAACAATGATAAAACCTGGGACAACGCAGCAGGGCTGGGAGGGAGCTGACACCGGGCGGGGTCCTGGGTGGGACCAGCTCACAAGCGAGGGGCACCTCCGGGTGCTGGGGGCAGAGATTGGCGGGTGCCATCAGGTGCCACTCTCATGCCACTCTCATGCCATCATCTCTCTCATTGCCCACAGCACTCAAGAAATCGTTTGAGGCAGATGATGGGGATGAGGCGCCCGGCTCCCCGCTGGTGTTCCCGCTGTCCTCAGGCGCTGGCGAGAACCATCGGCCACTGCAGCCCAGCCACCCACCCTGCTCGGGCACTGCCACTGGCCCCAGCCCAGCGCCCAGCCCCGTGCTGCGGACCCGGCTCAGTGCCAGCCTTGCCACTGGCCGAGCCAACGGCACTGCCGGCACCGGTATCGCCCGCACCGCCTCATTCCAGACCCGCCAGGCCTCTGCCGCGGGACCGGGAAGCGATGGCGAGAGCCTGCGCAGCTCGTCCTCCAGCCTGGAGAGCCCTGCACCCACCAGGCCCCTCCTGCCACCAGACACCCCCCCAGCCACCAGCCCTGGCCTGAAGAAGGTCCCATCCCATGGAAGCGTTTTCCCAGGGGAGCTGGATCACCCT